>NC_046669.1:26055047-26143691 GCF_004382145.1 Drosophila mauritiana
TATTCTTGATAACGCATCAGCTACATGATTGTCCTTGCCCTTTAGATACTCTACCGTAAAATTATATTCCTCTAATTCAAGCCTTATTCTTGTTAATTTGGAACTGGGGTTCACCATCCAGAATAAATATGTCAATGGTCTATGGTCTGTTTTCACAGTGAAGTGTTTTCCGTAAATGTATGGTCTAAAATGTACTATTGCCCAATGGATTGCTGCTAACTCTTGTTCTGTTGTACTCTTATTGCTTTCACCTTTCGTAAAAGCTCTTGACGCATAAGCAACTGGGAGTTGGTGGCCATTATGGTTTTGAGTTAAAACTGCGCCACACGCTTGCTTGCTTGCATCTGTTATTATGCAAAATTCTTTGCTGAACTGTTGCTAGTTTTGCCTTGACATTACTGGATGTTTCACCTACGACTACTTTCTGCAATTTGTTTATAATTGCCGGAATCGTCGTTTCATTTTCAGCTGAGCTCAAAGTTGTGCCAACTATTTTTGACTTAATGACCTCAATTGCAATGTCTTCATATGGTCCTTTAGCTAGGTCTACCAATTTGATTGCCTTTATGAATCTTTGTAAATGGATCTTTTGTCCATCAAATTCTGGCACTGTGCAAGCGACTTCCTTGATGTACGACCTAATGGCTGCTGCTTGTTCTGCCATGGTTACTTTATTTTCGGAGTCAGCTGCGTTGTTAGTTTTATCCTCGCCCCTCAGCATTAATTTTGCTGGTAAAGTTAGATCGTGAAGATCTTCCTCTTTAA
This sequence comes from Drosophila mauritiana, assembly GCF_004382145.1. Taxonomy (NCBI): domain Eukaryota; kingdom Metazoa; phylum Arthropoda; class Insecta; order Diptera; family Drosophilidae; genus Drosophila; species Drosophila mauritiana. The sequence continues at coordinate 26,055,813 of NC_046669.1, forward strand.
TATCTTCTTTGACTCTAGTCCTATCTTCTTCATCAGAGTTAGTGCTGTCTTCATCCAAATTTATTCTTAGTGGAGTGTTTACTATGGTTGGAATTTCTATCTGGAGACTGAATTTATTTTTTATGAATATTAATTTTTCTCTTAATGTCACCAGTAGTTCCAAAGCTTTAGCACACTGTTTGCTGTCCAAATTCTTTCTATTTTGTTGGATCAGCTCTCTGACTTCATTATAACTATTTACCAGGACTTGGGCATTCTTATTAATTGTTACAGCTTGTATTGATCTGTTTTGCGTTAAGCATTTATAAGATTTTCTGAAGTTTTCATTTTGATTTTTTATCTGATCAACAAGCTTTTCCCAGTCCATGCTGTGGTACACTCATATCTTCTAATTTATGCATTTGTATTTTTTTTTTAGATAAATTCAATATTACGTTTATTTTTATTTATTATTTTTCTCATAAAATTTTTCTTATATTTTCATTCGTAATTGATTCTCTTCAAGATCTTCCTTAAATATTATCTAAACCGTTAGCAGTGCTACGGTATCGTTTCTTAAGACACTTGTTATGCAATTTGTATATTTTTATTAATGCATTGGATACCATAATTAGTGCGATTACAATTAGTATTATGGTTATCCAGAACAAATCTGCATTTTGGACTTCAACTTTATTTATGACATTGGCTGTAGAGTCCACAGTTTTAGTGTCTATTAGACCCATTTTGGGTATACTAATTTTATATTTTGGCAAAGAATCTTCTATATATATATATTTGTCGAAGAGTCATCAGGATGCCCTTCTTCCTCTTCACTACTCTCGTTAAGGTTCGCGCGACGTTTTCTGGCGCTTGAGCGAGGCATGTCTGTTATGCGTAACGATCGAAAACTGACTTACTGACTGATCTCTTCTTCACAAAATCAGAATTATGCGTAGTTCTTGACTTTACATGCAATACCGACACAATTATGACAGTTGTTCTAGTCCGCATACACCAATACTTATGCACACCGCATTTTTCTGTATTCTTCTCGTTTTCGTACAGACATCTACTTCCCCCCGCTCCTACCCGCGACCAGACTACGTTCGGCAGAAACTCTAACGGTTGTCTGCCGCGCATCAGAAAAATAAAAAGAGGCGTCTGCATGGCGCGTGCCAAGCAGAAACACGAAATTTCGTTTCATTTAAATAATCTGCGACACGGCCTTCCTGACCTATCACACGTCCTCGTGTGCTAACAGTCTCTCAATAATTAAACAGAATCTTTCAAAGGCTTATTTTTTTTTCAAAATATAAAGTTATTCTTCATTCTTTATTACTTTAAATCAAACCAATACAAATATTTAAAACATTTCATTTATTACATTTAAGCCATGAGAACCGGACTACCATCAGCTTTCAATCAAACAATCATAATTTTGACTTCTTCAAACATAAATCGTTAACGTTCTTGATTTTCAATACATTTTTCTACTAGCGCACAGTTTTTCAAACCGGCCAGTCCATCTTTTGTTAGCCTAGCTCACAGCTTACAACTCGACAATCCGGCCAACATACGTGGCACCCAGTTGGCGCAGTCTATAAGCCGGCCAACTAACTCACACCACCAACCATTACCAAATTTAAACTTAACTCCAACAAAATGGCGAACCACATAACTCGGGCACCCATGAGGTATTTCGTATTTGGAATGGGTCCGGAGGTTTACAAATTTTTAGTCATTCTCAAGATCACAGCCCTCACTGGCTTGATCACTGGCATCTTCTGTGCCTTCATCTTCAAATACTGTGGTAATCCTCTTCTCAGGCATACATCGCAAAGATTCATGAGAATATTTATAAGTTCGGTTATTATTTAATGCTTTGAGTTTATATCGATCTCCTGGTAATACTTCGGCCACTACAAATGGACCTTTAAACTTAGGATCTAATTTGGTCTGGTGACGCTCTTCATTTTTAAGTAAAACATGGTCTCCTAGCTTGTGTCTTACAATAGTGGCTTTGTTTTTATCGAATCTAGTTTTATCAATTTTGGCATTCTTTTCCATGTTGCGTTTTGCTATTTCTCTAACTAAGCCAACATCGACAATATTTTGTTCTTTTACAACAGGTGTAAGCCCAAATGGCTTTGCTCCTCTGCCAATAAGTATCTCTAATGGACTGACTTTAGTAACTCTATTGGGCGTGCTATTAAGGGCCAGCTGAATCTCATATAAAGAATCCTGCCAAGATCCTGGGCCAGTTTCAACCGCAGTCAGCGTGGACTTTAGAGTACTCATGACTCGCTCCACTTGGCCATTGGCACGACTAGCACCTGCGGCAATTAAATGTAAATCCATTTTCTGTGCTGAGCAGAAATCACGGAAAGCTGAACTAGCAAAACTACGACCTTGATCAGCAATAAGTCGGGAGGGGACACCGAATAATGATATAACAGACCTCACTGCCTTTGTTGTAGCTCCCAGTTGAAAGATTGGTTTGTAATTTGAATTCACTCTTTGTTAGTTTGTAGGAGCAGGGAAGGTCCCGCTCCATTCAAAGTTAATTCGTCAATGATTTGGCGATCTAAATACAATGGTTTCTTAGCCTAAGTCGAGGAGCAGCGCTGCCGGCATAGCCTGCAGCGCAGCGACGCTTATATGCGTTTCCTACATATATATATATATTGTCGCCGAGCGACGGTGCTGGAGGAGGGGTGCTATAGGCACACATATTAGCGGTCAGCGCTTGGCCAGCGTGAGTACTGCTGATCATGCAAATTAGGTACGTTGCCCTCAACATACGCTTGGGCTGAACTGTTTACCGGTGTACAAGTAGGGAATGTCGGTTCGAACATATAGATGTCTCGCAAACGTAAATATTTATCGATTGTCATAAAACTTTGACCTTGTGAAGTGTCAACCTTGACTGTCGAACCACCATAGTTTAGCGCAAATTGAGCGTCATAATTGTTTACTCTCAGTGCAGTCAACATGTCGAGTTTCGTGCCGAATAAAGAGCAAACGCGGACAGTATTAATTTTCTGTTTTCATTTGAAAAAAACAGCTGCGGAATCGCACCGAGTGCTTGTTGAAGCCTTTGGCGAACAAGTACCAACTGTGAAAAAGTGTGAACGGTGGTTTCAACGCTTCAAAAGTGGTGATTTTGACGTCGACGACAAAGAGCACGGAAAACCGCCAAAAAGGTACGAAGACGCCGAACTGCAAGCATTATTGGATGAAGACGATGCTCAAACGCAAAAACAACTCGCAGAGCAGTTGGAAGTAAGTCAACAAGCAGTTTCCAATCGCTTGCGAGAGATGGGAAAGATTCAGAAGGTCGGTAGATGGGTGCCACATGAGTTGAACGAGAGGCAGATGGAGAGGCGCAAAAACACATGCGAAATTTTGCTTTCACGATACAAAAGGAAGTCGTTTTTGCATCGTATCGTTACTGGCGATGAAAAATGGATCTTTTTTGTTAATCCTAAACGTAAAAAGTCATACGATGATCCTGGACAACCGGCCACATCGACTGCTCGACCGAATCGCTTTGGCAAGAAGACGATGCTCTGTGTTTGGTGGGATCAGAGCGGTGTCATTTACTATGAGCTCTTGAAACCCGGCGAAACGGTGAATACGGCACGCTACCAACAACAATTGATCAATTTGAACCGTGCGCTTCAGAGAAAACGACCGGAATATCAAAAAAGACAACACAGGGTCATTTTTCTCCATGACAACGCTCCATCACATACGGCAAGAGCGGTTCGCGACACGTTGGAAACACTCAATTGGGAAGTGCTTCCGCATGCGGCTTACTCACCAGACCTGGCCCCATCCGATTACCACCTATTCGCTTCGATGGGACACGCACTCGCTGAGCAGCGCTTCGATTCTTACGAAAGTGTGAAAAAATGGCTCGATGAATGGTTCGCCGCAAAAGACGATGAGTTCTACTGGCGTGGAATCCACAAATTGCCCGAGAGATGGGAAAAATGTGTAGCTAGCGACGGGAAATACTTTGAATAAATGATTTTTTCTTTTTCCACAAAATTTAACGTGTTTTTTGATTTAAAATATATACTTGTACACCTGATATGTACACATTGCAACAGAGTGATACAATGTGATTGTATATTATGAATACAGTGGTTAACCGATATGTGTGCATACTACACCTTAATGCAACTATCGGTGTCTAGCTTCGTAGTATGAAAGAGATAGACAAATTTGGTAAAAATACACAATTATATACTCTTACTGGTCGCTTTTTACGCTAAGTTTACCTGTAATATCCACATGAACCGTATGCCACGGGAACTTGCATCTGTATGCAACTCGATGGAATGCTGCGGATCAAAAATTACTAAAAACGCTTCTGGGTAAGAATAGAAATAACCTTTTGTCTTATTTCTTCATGCTCTGGCTTCCAAATAAATTCATTCCTTTCTGAAGTCATAAGATATAACGGCTTCATAAAACAAGAAAATCCTTACATAAATTGTCGAAAGTAAGACGCTAATCCTATAAATTGTCGCAAAGCAGGGACCGACTGAGGAGGTGGTAAAGCAGTTAACGCTGCAATTTTAAGCGAATTTGGCCGGATTTCACCTGCACTCACTTCGCATCCCAAATATTGAACCTTTGACTTTAAAAAAGAACATTTGTTTATATTGAATGAAAATCCAGCTTTTGTGAGACAATCAAGAGTAATCTGCAACCTTTCTAAAGCTTCACTTTTCGTTGAAGCAGCCACCATTACATCGTCTATATAAACGACTACAAATTTATTTGCAAGGTCTCCGAGATAGAAAGTCGACATGAGCTCACATGGTCTATACTAAATATCAAATTCAAAAGATTGCAAGTACGAAATATGAGACTAGCCCGATAAATCGTCTAACACTACATGGAAAAATATTTTATATGAACTTTCACATATCAAAACATTGGCCAATATCTGCAAGGTGCTACAAATAGTATTGCTACCAATACACCATAAAATAGCTTCGTTGCCCATTCTGGATTCAGATAGTCCCTGCGAAGTAGCCTCCTTGATGAGTGAACACTCGGCTTCAGAATCAAAACAAAATTGGAACGACTCACCAGATTGCGAAAACGTTCCTACAGGTTGACATCGTTTACAATGTTGTTTCTGGTAAACGACGAACGCTTCTGACGATCAGGACATACTGTCCTAGATGTGTCCAGCTTTTCCGCAGGTGAAACAAGTCAAAGTAGGCCGGTCTTCCCCTGATGGTTGCTCGCCGGGTTGCTGGACGTGCACTGCCATTGTTTTTGATCGACAATCCGCCTTTTTATGACCAGGCTTTCCTCAGTTGTGACACTCGAAGTAGGACTTAGCTCGATTTCCTGGCGGCTCTGATGTACCAGGTGGCTCGGTCGTTTTCAGACAAGATGTAGTCCACCGTTGAACACCAGGATTGCGCATCTGATCCCGCGCGTTCAGGATTAAGCTTGGCTATACAACAGCAAACGATTCTCTTGGCTCTCTTTGTGAGTGTTACACTTGTTTAAAGTTCCGAAAAATTTCGATTTTGCTACTCCAAAATTGCCAGCAAACCATTTTCACTGTTCAAAGTAGGTATAGGTATATATGGCTTCACGGGCCATATTGGGTTAACAGGGCATAATAGTATATGCTCCGTTTTACAATATTTCTTACAATTTTCTTATATTTATATTTTATATTTATTATATATATTTAATTTTCTGCTGCTGCTGATGCTCATCAGGTGTCAGCTGGGCGTCGCCGGGGGTGGCACGCTGACACTCCCTCGCTGCTGTCTATTTCTTGTGTGTCAGCTGGGCGTCGCCGGGGGTGGCACGCTGACACTCCCTCGCTACTGTCTATTGTTTGGGCGCTGACGATGTCGATGGCTGCTCACAAGTCCCCAAGCAGTGAGGACTCCAGATTCCTTCGCAGCCAGGTGGGCAGGTCTTCTTTGGTTTTGTTAATGCTGGTGCTGGTGCTGGACATGCCTGGTATTTCGGAACTTCATTAATTGTGGGTATATTTTTAATATTATCTGAGTGAGTTTTCTCGAGTTTATGGGTCTTTAATTCTTGCTGATATTGCATGTAGCTTTAGAGCTTTCGACCAAACCGGTGGCGTTTGCTGACCGTATATTAGCCACCTTACGTGGGCTATACGTTTATTCAGCTTAGTTTTCAAACCGCCACGGTGTTTGCCCATACTCAACACTCTACTCACTCAGATTTTTCCTTGGTTTTATTCATTGATGATGGGTCTTCTTCCAGTCCAGTATTCCTTTGTCTTCACCAGCTTTGGTCAATTCGTCCAACGTTGGACGACTGTCACGGTCGCCATGTAATGATGAACTCCAATTAATAACACAAGTCCGTTTTAGGTTGAATGCAGCCGTCGGGCTGACTTATATTTATTCAATTTATTCTTTTGATTTTAGAGTAGGCAGAAATGGTTCTGCCAGCTCAACGTCTACAGAGTGTCTGCCTTTACAGTTTTGAATATATTTGGACTTATGTGGTTGGTTGGCTTCGTTGGCTTCTGCCACTAGGGGAACTTTCATCGTCATGACTCTCTTCAGTGGCCGCAGCTTCTATAGCAGGATTTACCTTATCTGCCACAAAGTCAGATCAACAGCGTCACACGCTGATTGGTCTTGAAGTTCAGATAGTTTCACATCAGCAACGTTTGCGGTTCCCTTTCTGCCATGTTTTACCAAGCCATCTTCTAGGAATATGATATCTGTAGCATCAATAATAGATTGCTTTTTATGTTTGTGCAAACGATACGCCTTCGCAGTCTCGGAGTACCCGAACAACATGTTTTCAACACCTTTTGGTTTGAACTTCTTCCGGAGAGATTTATCCAGTACAATCGCCATCGCGCCAAACACTCTCAGGTGATATACCGATGGCCTCTTGCCCGACCACGCCTCGTAGGGCGTCACTGTGTCTCGAAAAATACTTTAAACTCCTTAAATTTATCAAGTATTTCGTCTCTTGTCTTTAAGAAACACACAGACACATATCTCGTTTTATCGTCTATAAACGTCGCAAAATACCGTGCACCGCCAATGGGGGGCTTATTCATTGGCCCACAAATGTCAGTGTGCACCAAGTCAAGAATGGAGACGATGGATGTTAACGCTGCGGGTAACGCTACGACAGCAGAGGAGCTCCACAGCTGCATGGTCGCCCAATTCCAGGGCATACAGTTGAACGCAGAGGATATCAGGGGCCTTCGCAGAATGTGAGAGGGGACGCAGATAGCCTCAGTGCTGCTGAACGCTACAGACGCGATAGCAGTCCTAAAGCAGGGCATCTTAACCGTTGCATGGCCAAGGTGCCGCATCACCCAGAACACCTAAAGCAACACTATGGCGGCCTACAGAAGTAGCCCCTGCACCAGATTTCCCGTGCGTCACAGAACATGAAGTAGTCGAGGCAGCCAAGCGCATCAAACCCAACAAAGCCCTGGACTAGATGGTATTCCTGGAGCTGTTATTAAAGCAGTGGCGCTGGGTAGACCTGACATCTTCAGGGCCTCCTTCCAGCAATGTCTTCTCGACGGAATCTTCCCAACAAAGTGGAAAAGCCAGAAGCTAGTAACATCGCCAAGACCGCTCTTTCTGGTGATAGATGCGCAATAGTAACCCTGGACGTAAAGAACACTTTCAACACCGCCAGATGGCCCGTAATCCTCGCAGCCATGAACCGCATGGGGATCCCGGAGTACCTGAGGATAGCCGTTGGCAGCTACTTTACGGACCGGGTCCTATGGTACGACACGGATCTTGGGCATCAACAGGCCCGAAGGAGTAGAGCTGCACAGTTTTGCTGACGATGTGGCAATCACATCAGACTCAAAAACAATCGCAGAGTTGGAAGACAAATGTAACTCTACGATCGGTGCTGCCATCGTCTGGCTCGCGAAAGCCGGGCTAGCAATAGCGGCTCACAAGACCGAAGCAGTCCTACTAAGCATCAGGAAAAAGGTGGAGAACATGCTTGTCTCCGTCAATGGCCCACAGGTGACTTCCCAAGAGTCCTTAAAGTACCTGGGAGTAATGATAGACCACAGACTATCGTTCAAGGATCACGCGAGCTACGCCAGCAAGAAGGCCGCAGTCACAGCCTCTTCATTGGCTAGGCTTATGCCCAACGTCGGAGGCCCAAGACACCCGGCCAGAAAACTGCTGGTGGCGGTAGCAAAGGCTTCGTTGCTATACGCTGCATACCTGAAAGGAGCGTGCTCGGTGCTACGGTCCGTGGCCCTCAGGCTCATCAGAAGTTTTAGGACCATATCAAAAGACACGGCGCTAGCACTGTCAGGCATTCCGCCAAGTGATCTGGAGATCAAGGCTCTCAGACTAATGCGGGGTGGTGCCTCCAGGCTAGAGGCACACGAGTTAATGCTGGGTGTGGCAGAACAGATGGCAAACGTCGCGACGGGGAAGGTGGTCACACCAGCTCATCCCTGAGTTGACGGTCTGGGCAGAGTGTCAACACAAATGCCTGGACTACCATCTAACACAGTTCCTCACGGACCATGTCTGCTTTGGTAAAAATACACAATTATATACTCTTACTGGTCGCTTTTTACGCTAAGTTTACCTGTAATATCCACATGAACCGTATGCCACGGGAACTTGCATCTGTATGCAACTCGATGGAATGCTGCGGATCAAAAATTACTAAAAACGCTTCTGGGTAAGAATAGAAATAACCTTTTGTCTTATTTCTTCATGCTCTGGCTTCCAAATAAATTCATTCCTTTCTGAAGTCATAAGATATAACGGCTTCATAAAACAAGAAAATCCTTACATAAATTGTCGAAAGTAAGACGCTAATCCTATAAATTGTCGCAAAGCAGGGACCGACTGAGGAGGTGGTAAAGCAGTTAACGCTGCAATTTTAAGCGAATTTGGCCGGATTTCACCTGCACTCACTTCGCATCCCAAATATTGAACCTTTGACTTTAAAAAAGAACATTTCTTTATATTGAATGAAAATCCAGCTTTTGTGAGACAATCAAGAGTAATCTGCAACCTTTCTAAAGCTTCACTTTTCGTTGAAGCAGCCACCATTACATCGTCTATATAAACGACTACAAATTTATTTGCAAGGTCTCCGAGATAGAAAGTCGACATGAGCTCACATGGTCTATACTAAATATCAAATTCAAAAGATTGCAAGTACGAAATATGAGACTAGCCCGATAAATCGTCTAACACTACATGGAAAAATATTTTATATGAACTTTCACATATCAAAACATTGGCCAATATCTGCAAGGTGCTACAAATAGTATTGCTACCAATACACCATAAAATAGCTTCGTTGCCCATTCTGGATTCAGATAGTCCCTGCGAAGTAGCCTCCTTGATGAGTGAACACTCGGCTTCAGAATCAAAACAAAATTGGAACGACTCACCAGATTGCGAAAACGTTCCTACAGGTTGACATCGTTTACAATGTTGTTTCTGGTAAACGACGAACGCTTCTGACGATCAGGACATACTGTCCTAGATGTGTCCAGCTTTTCCGCAGGTGAAACAAGTCAAAGTAGGCCGGTCTTCCCCTGATGGTTGCTCGCCGGGTTGCTGGACGTGCACTGCCATTGTTTTTGATCGACAATCCGCCTTTTTATGACCAGGCTTTCCTCAGTTGTGACACTCGAAGTAGGACTTAGCTCGATTTCCTGGCGGCTCTGATGTACCAGGTGGCTCGGTCGTTTTCAGACAAGATGTAGTCCACCGTTGAACACCAGGATTGCGCATCTGATCCCGCGCGTTCAGGATTAAGCTTGGCTATACAACAGCAAACGATTCTCTTGGCTCTCTTTGTGAGTGTTACACTTGTTTAAAGTTCCGAAAAATTTCGATTTTGCTACTCCAAAATTGCCAGCAAACCATTTTCACTGTTCAAAGTAGGTATAGGTATATATGGCTTCACGGGCCATATTGGGTTAACAGGGCATAATAGTATATGCTCCGTTTTACAATATTTCTTACAATTTTCTTATATTTATATTTTATATTTATTATATATATTTAATTTTCTGCTGCTGCTGATGCTCATCAGGTGTCAGCTGGGCGTCGCCGGGGGTGGCACGCTGACACTCCCTCGCTGCTGTCTATTTCTTGTGTGTCAGCTGGGCGTCGCCGGGGGTGGCACGCTGACACTCCCTCGCTACTGTCTATTGTTTGGGCGCTGACGATGTCGATGGCTGCTCACAAGTCCCCAAGCAGTGAGGACTCCAGATTCCTTCGCAGCCAGGTGGGCAGGTCTTCTTTGGTTTTGTTAATGCTGGTGCTGGTGCTGGACATGCCTGGTATTTCGGAACTTCATTAATTGTGGGTATATTTTTAATATTATCTGAGTGAGTTTTCTCGAGTTTATGGGTCTTTAATTCTTGCTGATATTGCATGTAGCTTTAGAGCTTTCGACCAAACCGGTGGCGTTTGCTGACCGTATATTAGCCACCTTACGTGGGCTATACGTTTATTCAGCTTAGTTTTCAAACCGCCACGGTGTTTGCCCATACTCAACACTCTACTCACTCAGATTTTTCCTTGGTTTTATTCATTGATGATGGGTCTTCTTCCAGTCCAGTATTCCTTTGTCTTCACCAGCTTTGGTCAATTCGTCCAACGTTGGACGACTGTCACGGTCGCCATGTAATGATGAACTCCAATTAATAACACAAGTCCGTTTTAGGTTGAATGCAGCCGTCGGGCTGACTTATATTTATTCAATTTATTCTTTTGATTTTAGAGTAGGCAGAAATGGTTCTGCCAGCTCAACGTCTACAGAGTGTCTGCCTTTACAGTTTTGAATATATTTGGACTTATGTGGTTGGTTGGCTTCGTTGGCTTCTGCCACTAGGGGAACTTTCATCGTCATGACTCTCTTCAGTGGCCGCAGCTTCTATAGCAGGATTTACCTTATCTGCCACAAAGTCAGATCAACAGCGTCACACGCTGATTGGTCTTGAAGTTCAGATAGTTTCACATCAGCAACGTTTGCGGTTCCCTTTCTGCCATGTTTTACCAAGCCATCTTCTAGGAATATGATATCTGTAGCATCAATAATAGATTGCTTTTTATGTTTGTGCAAACGATACGCCTTCGCAGTCTCGGAGTACCCGAACAACATGTTTTCAACACCTTTTGGTTTGAACTTCTTCCGGAGAGATTTATCCAGTACAATCGCCATCGCGCCAAACACTCTCAGGTGATATACCGATGGCCTCTTGCCCGACCACGCCTCGTAGGGCGTCACTGTGTCTCGAAAAATACTTTAAACTCCTTAAATTTATCAAGTATTTCGTCTCTTGTCTTTAAGAAACACACAGACACATATCTCGTTTTATCGTCTATAAACGTCGCAAAATACCGTGCACCGCCAATGGGGGGCTTATTCATTGGCCCACAAATGTCAGTGTGCACCAAGTCAAGAATGGAGACGATGGATGTTAACGCTGCGGGTAACGCTACGACAGCAGAGGAGCTCCACAGCTGCATGGTCGCCCAATTCCAGGGCATACAGTTGAACGCAGAGGATATCAGGGGCCTTCGCAGAATGTGAGAGGGGACGCAGATAGCCTCAGTGCTGCTGAACGCTACAGACGCGATAGCAGTCCTAAAGCAGGGCATCTTAACCGTTGCATGGCCAAGGTGCCGCATCACCCAGAACACCTAAAGCAACACTATGGCGGCCTACAGAAGTAGCCCCTGCACCAGATTTCCCGTGCGTCACAGAACATGAAGTAGTCGAGGCAGCCAAGCGCATCAAACCCAACAAAGCCCTGGACTAGATGGTATTCCTGGAGCTGTTATTAAAGCAGTGGCGCTGGGTAGACCTGACATCTTCAGGGCCTCCTTCCAGCAATGTCTTCTCGACGGAATCTTCCCAACAAAGTGGAAAAGCCAGAAGCTAGTAACATCGCCAAGACCGCTCTTTCTGGTGATAGATGCGCAATAGTAACCCTGGACGTAAAGAACACACACAGACACATATCTCGTTTTATCGTCTATAAACGTCGCAAAATACCGTGCACCGCCAATGGGGGGCTTATTCATTGGCCCACAAATGTCAGTGTGCACCAAGTCAAGAATGGAGACGATGGATGTTAACGCTGCGGGTAACGCTACGACAGCAGAGGAGCTCCACAGCTGCATGGTCGCCCAATTCCAGGGCATACAGTTGAACGCAGAGGATATCAGGGGCCTTCGCAGAATGTGAGAGGGGACGCAGATAGCCTCAGTGCTGCTGAACGCTACAGACGCGATAGCAGTCCTAAAGCAGGGCATCTTAACCGTTGCATGGCCAAGGTGCCGCATCACCCAGAACACCTAAAGCAACACTATGGCGGCCTACAGAAGTAGCCCCTGCACCAGATTTCCCGTGCGTCACAGAACATGAAGTAGTCGAGGCAGCCAAGCGCATCAAACCCAACAAAGCCCTGGACTAGATGGTATTCCTGGAGCTGTTATTAAAGCAGTGGCGCTGGGTAGACCTGACATCTTCAGGGCCTCCTTCCAGCAATGTCTTCTCGACGGAATCTTCCCAACAAAGTGGAAAAGCCAGAAGCTAGTAACATCGCCAAGACCGCTCTTTCTGGTGATAGATGCGCAATAGTAACCCTGGACGTAAAGAACACTTTCAACACCGCCAGATGGCCCGTAATCCTCGCAGCCATGAACCGCATGGGGATCCCGGAGTACCTGAGGATAGCCGTTGGCAGCTACTTTACGGACCGGGTCCTATGGTACGACACGGATCTTGGGCATCAACAGGCCCGAAGGAGTAGAGCTGCACAGTTTTGCTGACGATGTGGCAATCACATCAGACTCAAAAACAATCGCAGAGTTGGAAGACAAATGTAACTCTACGATCGGTGCTGCCATCGTCTGGCTCGCGAAAGCCGGGCTAGCAATAGCGGCTCACAAGACCGAAGCAGTCCTACTAAGCATCAGGAAAAAGGTGGAGAACATGCTTGTCTCCGTCAATGGCCCACAGGTGACTTCCCAAGAGTCCTTAAAGTACCTGGGAGTAATGATAGACCACAGACTATCGTTCAAGGATCACGCGAGCTACGCCAGCAAGAAGGCCGCAGTCACAGCCTCTTCATTGGCTAGGCTTATGCCCAACGTCGGAGGCCCAAGACACCCGGCCAGAAAACTGCTGGTGGCGGTAGCAAAGGCTTCGTTGCTATACGCTGCATACCTGAAAGGAGCGTGCTCGGTGCTACGGTCCGTGGCCCTCAGGCTCATCAGAAGTTTTAGGACCATATCAAAAGACACGGCGCTAGCACTGTCAGGCATTCCGCCAAGTGATCTGGAGATCAAGGCTCTCAGACTAATGCGGGGTGGTGCCTCCAGGCTAGAGGCACACGAGTTGATGCTGGGTGTGGCAGAACAGATGGCAAACGTCGCGACGGGGAAGGTGGTCACACCAGCTCATCCCTGAGTTGACGGTCTGGGCAGAGTGTCAACACAAATGCCTGGACTACCATCTAACACAGTTCCTCACGGACCATGTCTGCTTTCAGGCCTATCTACTCAGGTTCCGTCCAATGCTTGTTCTGCGTCGATCGTGAAGAATCAGCTGAACAAGTGCTAATGCACTTCTCCAGGTTTACGGAGGAGAGGGAGCAGCTAAAGTCGCTGGCATGTACCTCGTTCAGCCCTAGTGGCATGTTCGCGGCTATGTTGGCGAACAGCAAGGCATGGGAGCTGGGTCACACCCAAATCATTAATATGATGAAGCGAGTCCGATCAGTCGAGATGGGCAACAGAGTGGGTGGCTAAGCTCAAACAGTCGTCCCGTGTGGTTTTTGTTTTATTACGAAGGCATAATCCCATTACAGTTTATGAATCGTGCATGCCACCTACGGACGGTAGGTGGTATCTTAAGAAGATTTTAATTTTCATACCGTAAGTAGAATAATAAAAAAAAACCAAGTCAAGAATGTGCGCAGACCTATTCTCTGATCTTTTTTCGCTTTTCGCTTTTCGCAAATATGACATTTTGCACACGTTTCACGCACATGTTCTTTTATATTAAAACTCATGTTTAAATCCAAGCCGAACACCATGCCATTTCTGGCTGAGGCAAAACATAAAAATCCTGGCGTACAAGGCAATTCTCAAGCCAATCTGGACCTACGGGATTCAGCTGTGGGGCACGGCAAGACACTCGAATCGCCAGATAATACAGCGGTTCCAGAACAGGTGCTTGAGAATCGCCTGTAATGCTCATGAGAACATGAGAACACTGCAATACATGGAGAACTTGGAATTCCATCAGTCTCAGAAGAAATCTCCAGGCTCAGCGAGAGATACCTTAAAAGGCTTGGGAACCACCCCAACCACCTCGCCGTAAACTTATTGGAGAACAACCAAACAAGCAGGCGACTAAAGAGGAGGCATGCCCTTGACCTACACCAACAATAACGAATAAATTTAAATTTAAATATCCCTTATGTTAAGTCACCCAAAACATTTAATTATTGTCCTCTCGGACAGATCTTTAATAAACAAACGTACGATAAAAAACAAAAAAAAAAAAAAAAAAAACATTTCTTTATTTCCTTTTCAAATATATACAACACCCGTTCCTATTTTGTGCTTTTAACAAAACTTCATGTCTGGCTATTATTTGCTTCATGTTTTCAAATATTACTTTAAGCTAATTTTTGTTGGCTTTCGCGACAGTCATAAAATTGGACTGCAGTTCTTTTACGTACAACACGTTGATCAAATCAAAAGATCACTTGCGCCAATACAAACGCAACCCTCCTCACAAATAGAATTATTTTAAGCAAACATTAGCTTTTCTTTATGCACAACACAAGTGAGCTGTTGCACCACTATCCAAACAGCACATATCTTTTGCTAGCTCATTATTCGTTGCCACAGTCAAAACAGTGAAATTTGTTTTCTTTACGGACTTATCATCTTTTGACTTTACAAATTGCCGCACTGTGACCGTTACAACCACACGACCAACAAGTGACATTCGATTTACATCTCTGTTTGTTGAAGAACCGTTTGACATGCTTGGCCGTTAATCCCTAAATCTATTTCTTGCAGTTTTTCAACTTTATCGCAAAAACTGTACACTTCCAATGGTATCATTTGCAACAATTTTCAAATATAACAATTGTTTAAACAAATTAATAAGACGCGCGGGGCCTTTTGGCGTATGTATTTCCTTTAATTTGTTCCACCCTTCCAACGCTTTTTTACAGTGCTTCACACATTGTTTATCTGTGACGGCTTAATGCACAGCATAATGCTCGCAAGCGCTTTCTCGTCTTTGGCGTCGAACTGCGCATTTTGTTCTTCGCTCCCATTCTCGCTTTTTGTTAAGCTACCGCCTACAACTGGCCATAATTCAGTATGTATTAAAAATCTTTTCTATCACAATTCACTTTTACAAGATTTATTAAAAACACGTGTTTTTCACACACCCAATCTATCAATACCTACATATATGTAATATATGTATGTATATGCGTTTCCAGGCAGAAAATGAATGAGAAAACTCATTTGCCAGATTGAAGGTGCTCCAACTAATTGTGTGTAGAAGGCTGCTGGAGGCCAACAAGCCAACATACAACCCCTAGGCGCCCCTCCAGCCATGAAGAACTGAGGAAGGGCAAGGATAGTCCCAAACCAAAGGATCGCACGGCGCTGTCCGCGAAGAAAACTAAGCAATCCGACCACCAGAAGACAGCGGCCAATCCACTGCAGCGGGAAGTAAGCCACAACCCAGACTGCAGCAACGACAGGAAGAGACCGCCGAGGGAGAAGCCTGATGCGCTGGTTATCACGCCATCAGCTGGCTTACCGTACAGCGAAGTGCTGTCGCTGGTCACAAGAGGCCTGGACGCCAGGTTCACGGCCATCGGGGAAAACGTAACGAGGGTTAAGAGGACGGCCAAAGGTGAACTGCTCCTCGAGCTACGTGCCTCTGCCCAAGACTTGACGCAGAAGCTCAAGGTGGACATGGGAGCGGTGCTAGGAGACCACGCCAGCCTTCACGCGGTAATACAATCAAAAGTATTTTTGGCATTGGATAGACTGGCAGCGGATGCTAGAGGCCGCACCCGGGTTCTCATAACTGGCGACTTCAACGCATGGTCAGAGATCTGGGGCAGTTCAACCACCAATGCGAGAGGCAGGATGGTGCTGGAGGCATTCGCGACGTTGGACCTGGCTCGTCAAAACCAAGGAAACCGGCACTTCTTCAGGCGTGCCGGACTGGGATCTGTGGTGGACGTCACCTTCACTAGCGGCTCTTCGTTCAGGCTAGCAAGGTGGAGACTCAGCGAGAAATACACTGGCAGTGACCACTTGGCCATCACTTGCAACCTGGGATGCCCTTCCTCGTCCCAAGCCCAGATAGCAGCCCAAGCCAGGATGAAATACAAGACGGACACCCTGGACACGCAGTTATTCCGAGAGCAGTTTCTACCTACGGTGGGCAGAGAAGGAGCTGAGCTGACGGCAGTGGCGCTGATGAGGCAGCTGAAGGCCGCGTGCAACGCCAGCATGCAAACAAGCAACGCATAGCCGACAAAGAGCCCCTATCTACCGGTGGAACCAGGAGATAGAGGCTGCTCGTAGAGATTGCTTCTCCGTCGCTATCAACTCGCTAGAGGTGCGGAGTCCTTTGTCGAACGCCAATACGAGTATAGAGCCCACAGGAAAGCACTCAAGATAGCCATACGGGAGAGCAAGCGAAAATGCTTCCTCGACCTATGCGATTCTGCTAACAGCGACCCATGGGGACGTGCCTACAAGGTGGTGGTAAATGGTGTCGTTGCAGTCCAGAGTGAACAGACTTGTTTTCATTGAGCTCCGTATAAAATCACTTGATTTAGTGAAGTAAATAGTTAATAACATAAAATATATAATCAAATCGAAAGCGATAGAGACGCTATTGGCAATGATAAATTGCTATACTATAAAATTTTCTGTGTGTGGAATAATAAAGTAAAACTAAAAAACAAATAGACAACGAACAAATCGATCGTTATAAAATGAGCCAAAGCGAATTGCGCTCGGCGGCAAAAAGAGCAAGACGAGCGCCGACTCTCTTTGCAACAGAACAATGCATACTTCACCGTCGTGTCTGACGCCCGCGAATGCCAAATCATCCACCCGGTCAATGACCTAGCACCTGCAGAATACAAACGATCGCGGTCTTGCTCACCAATGCTTATGACTGCACAAAATGAACCCGAACGCACTGATAGCGTATCTCTCAAGCTCTCCCCATTCCAAACGGTGTTAAGTTCTTTAGCTACCAGAACAGCAATCACGATATCTACTGCAACTGCAATATCTAACAACTGCAACAGCACCAACACCAACTCTATGCTCAAAACTGACAGCGGTGTACAATTCCGCTGTACCAACAACAACGAAAGCGAGAGCACTCACACCGACTCTTAAAAGCGGAAGCGGACAAGAACCAAAACAAAACAAATAACTTTGTCAAACAGGGCTGGATCGCTACATCCAAATAAAGCGAAAGCTAAGCCCACAACACAAGCAGGCTGGTAATCAGCCAAAAATAAATCGAGCCAACGCCTCCAATGACTTAAGATCAAATATGTTTGCACTATTGGATGACTGCGAAGTGCTGGAGCAGGGACAGAAGAAGATAAAGTTCCATGTTATACCTCTTACTAAGAGTAACATACAAGAATCGAAAGTGCAGACTCAGGATGAGTCTAGCCACTGATCAGTGACCAAGTACCTGGACGAAGCTGGGAAGCTACCTACCAGCTGATAAGTGCCAAAGGATTGCAGGTTGTCGTTAAAAGAAAATAGTCATTAGTGACCTCATCCGAAATTATCGCGGCACTAAAGGAGAAGAGCTTCAACGCCAAAACGGTGTACAACATTCTCAACAGGAACAAAGAGCCGCAGCCACTCTTTAAAGTCGAACTGGAGCCATCGAGTCATAAAAACAACAAAAATGAAGTGTCTTGGGCCCCCGACATTGGGCATAAGCCTAGCCAACGAAGAGGCTGTGACTGCTGCCTTCTTGCTGGCGTAGCTCTATATTCCTAGCTATAGGAATAGGAACAAGCTAGAACTTTCTTAGTTCTTAGCCGACAGAAACATTGACGTTATGCTACTTTCAGAGACTCACCTTACCGAAAAGTACCACTTCCAAATAACAGGATATAAATTTTACTTTACGAATCACCCAGATGGCAAGGCCAATGGAGGCATACTAATATTACTAATAAAAATACGATTGCGAATTAAGCACCACTTTCTTGGTAATTAGCGAGAAGACTGCTCCAATGCCATAACGGTGCTCTCACTCTGGCTGCTGTCTATTGCCCACCACGCTTCACAATCTCTTAGGAAAAAATCACAACACTTTTTGACTCGTTTGGTGAAAGGTTTGTTGCAGCTGGCGATTGGAATGCCAAGCACATGTACTGGGGATCTCGGATAGCGAACCCTAAAGGAAAACAGCTGTACAACGCAATCATCAAACCGCAACACAAACTTAACTATGTTTCCCCGGGAACTCCTACATACTGGCCAGCAGATCCCAATGAAGCTTCCAAATTTGATTGACTCTGCCATCACAAAAAGGATACCC
Source organism: Drosophila mauritiana (assembly GCF_004382145.1). NCBI lineage: Eukaryota > Metazoa > Arthropoda > Insecta > Diptera > Drosophilidae > Drosophila > Drosophila mauritiana. The sequence goes on from NC_046669.1 coordinate 26,074,443, forward strand.
CAATGATTACAGCTGGGGCACTTCCAGAACTCTCATCTGATCACTGTCCGGTGCTCTTTCATCTTTTGTACCAACTACAACACATCGAGCGACCTTGTAGGCTTACAAGCAATAGGACCAACTGGGCGAGGTACAAAAAGAATGTCTGTTCCCATACCGGCTTTTCTAGCCCCCTGGAAACCGAGCAAGACATTGATCAGTTTGCTGGTGATATAGAATCAATACTTGTCGCAGCAGCAAAAGCGTCAACTCCACAAGACAACCATGTACCATATGCATGTATAAAGTTTAACAAGACAAGTGGAGATATTGAACTGCATGTGCTTGAAAAACGACGACATCGAAGGGACGACGACTTTTCAGATCTCTCCGAACTTGTTTTACGTGGCGTGTTCCACACTGAAGGGATTACAACCACGACACCCTGAACACCCACAAGTGGTGCATGTATCAACATGGTGTATGTGTCTGGATACGCCAGACAAGCGTCCCGGACTAGAAGCTATAGCTATGTACATAGCGACCACCCCGGTAGCAATTCGAGTACTTGCTTGCCGGGCAAGCACTCCCCCTTGCTGAGGAGCGAGATCTACCTAAAATCTCTACTGATCTCAGGGTCACAGCACCCAAGTTTTGCGCAACCAGCACCGTAACTCAAACGTCGAACACGAAGGCTCTACCCGCGATATGGGTACCAACCACAGCCACCACGATACTCCCACCAGGGGGCCTACCTCAATGTGCAGTCTTGGATAGCTGCACAACCCGTGGTACCGAAAGAGAGGCTCGGTGGGCCTCCTCCTTTTGCTCCGACAAGCAGGGTTAGAGGGACCTATGGCTATATTAGTCGCCTCTTACGACAAGCAATAGCGGACTGTGGAAGTATTCTCGCCCGCTAACCACACGGCGAAGTTGTTGGGCTAAACACCCCTCCTCCTACGGAACACTTCGTCCGCAAACACTGCCAGCCGTTGAGTCCTCTGTTGATCTTCCAGGATTCTATCGAAGGTCCAGTTTTCGCCAAGGCGCTGCCCTCCAAGTCCATCGAGGTTCCGCAAATCTGCATATAGGGGGCAAGCGCACAATATGTGCATCCAGTCCTCATATGGATCTCCACAAGCGCAAGCAGTGGTATCGCTGAGGGCTCTCCCTTGCAAAAATGCGTTAAACGACCCGTGACCTGTCAGCAGGTAAGACGTCCTCATCGAGAATCCAAATCTTGGATCCCGATAGGCGAGAGTGACATATGGGATGAATTTATGCGTCACCCGTCCTGGTTCGCTGTCATCATCCCATCAGTTCTGCCAACTGTGCAGTAAGCACTCTTCTAGGCAAGTCTTCCTCTGCTTCCAGCTTAGACACGTAGTGTCCTCGTCATATAGCCAGTCGTTCTCCTCCAGCGGGTATCCACGCTTCAGCTTGTATTTGACCGCTAAAAACTTAGCAGCCAAGTCAAGCGGGGGAGCTCCACCAAGTACCTGCAGTGCCACTGTGGACACTGTTCGGCATACCGAAAGGCATCCAAGCAGGATTAGCCTCTGGCAGGAGGCTAGTCGTCTCCGGGCGGCTACTTGTTCGGCGGTGTCATACCATACCGGGGCACCAAACAGCACACAAGGTGCCATGAGTCCGTCATATATGGTCCGCCTGGCTCGAGGACTGAAGCCCCAGTCGGCTCGAAGCACACGCGCCAATGCTCCAACGACTCCGGTCATCCGCTGGCGAAGCGAAGCTATCTGCATGAGGAATTTCATTCCTTCACTGACCGTGATGCCAAGGTACCGACAGCTACGCACATACGGAAGGTTCGCTCCAGCAAACCTCACCGTAGGCGCACGTCTCAAGGCACCTTTCAGAAGCATTATTACCGTCTTGCTGGTCGAGACGGCAACGCCAACTTCCGCTCCCCACGGACATCAGCTGTGCTCCTTTTTCCTCTAGCATAGCTCGGGAATTTCCCTCGACGAGAAACAGCAAGTCATCCGCGTATGCACTCAGCTGGCAATACGGCTGGAGACGCTGAAGCAGTACATCCATCAGTATGTCCCAGATAAATGGGCCACTGATTGACCCCTGCGGGCAGCCTCTAGTTACCGGTACTTCCACAGTACCGGAACTGCTTCGGATCACTGCTCTTCGGCCGGAGAAAAAGCTCTGCCACAAGCCCATCTCCCGGCATCCCAAGTCGGCTAGTCGTCGGAGTGCAGCACTCCATTCGACGTTGTCGAATGCTCCTTTGAAGTCCACGAATGTGCCGAGCACGTATTGCGCCGGGCTGGCACAAACACTGCTCTTCACGTGTCTCCAAGCATCCTCCACACATCGTCCTTGGCGAAATCCAAACTGCCATCTGCAGCCTTCCGGAAGAACTTCTCTCACACGATTCACCATGATGGCCTCGAGCACCTTACCAAAGACTGGCAGCACGCATATTCCTCTATATGAGGAGGGCTCACACTTGTCCTTATCTGGCCCTTTGAGCAGCGAGACAACTCGTGGGCACTTCCACTCGGCGGAAAAGTATCCTAATCAGATGCATCGGGAAAACAACGATGCTAGGTCCTCGGGTATGGCGCGCCAGACTGCCTTGCAGATAGTGCCATTGATGCCGTCCAAGCCGGGAGAGCGCCTGCTCTTCAACCGCATCAACATCGAATTCTTCGGGGGCCGGTGGGACTTCCTCCGCGATGGCAGTCGGTGCTTCGGACTCCGCAACTGGGAAGAAATTGCGGAGGAGCACTCGTGCACAGTCACCCCAATCAGTGATGAGCTCGCCATTCACACGGAGGCACCCAATCTCCGTGCACTTTCTGCGGCCTCGGCAAATCTTGTAGACGCGCCCCCATGGGTCGTCGGCATGATCTCCCACGAAGCGTTTCCAGTCATCCATTTTCGCCCTCCCAATGAGCTTCTTGTAGTTGGCTGAGGCCCGCCTCAGCTCGACCACTACACGCTCTATAGCGGCACCGTCATCACGACGCCTTCCATCTTGGAGTAGGCGACGAAGTCTCCGGACTTCGCGCCTTGCAGCGCAGAGGTCGGCAGTCCACCAACGTGCTCTCCTGTTGGGCGATCGAATTGACTTTTTTCCCAGCGCAATATCACATACATTATGTACTATACTGCGCAGGGTCGAAACTTGCTGGTCCAACGGCGACTCTGAGAAGTTTTCCGGAAGTTCGGCTGCTCTACTCACCATTTCCTCCTTGAACAATCGCCAACGTGCATTGGAGAAGTTCCAGGACGGCACAGGAGCCTTGCTCTCAACTGCGCGCGCGGTAGTTGGTTCGGTCACAACAGTAATGATGTTGTGGTCACTCAATTCCCACTCGTCCACTCTCCACTCATATGTGGCCCACATAGATGCTGCCTCATTGACGATTGTCACGTCGATATCGCTAGTAGCTCTGTGATAATCGAACGTGTACACCTCTGTTGACTGGTTTAGGGCGGCGACTCTTGCCTCCAGCATCCACTCTGACAGCAGCTCACCCCGTCTGTAGTTAGCTTGCCCCTCGGCATGACGAGAGAGTTTGCTAAGCCACATGGGGGACACTGCATTCGCGTCGAGGCCCAGGATTGCGGGGGTTCTGCTGGCCTGCAGCAGGACCGCATCCATGTACCGGAGGTACGGTTCCAGAGGTGCATCGAACTGGCAGTATGCGGCGCAAAGGAAGATTGAGCCAAAACTCCCTTTAACGACCAGACATACGCCATAATCCGTGGTGAGGGTCTCCACTGGCATACAGATGGCTTCCTGTTGATCTACTAGGATGGCTGCCTTCCCTCGCCGATCGGTGAAAATTCTCATTCCTTCAGGCAGCACATCCATTCCGTCCCCGCCGAGATACGGCTCCTGCACCAGCGCGAACATAGACTCCGATCTCTTGAGTCGGACTCCGAGCTCGATGGTCGCAGCTCTGCCTCGGCCACAGTTCGCTTGGATGAAGCTAAATATTAATGTCTAGCGTGCACCCTCGCCAGCAACGCCCCGTATATCGGGCACACGTTCGAGAGCATGTAATGCCCCGAGGGTTGCCCTCTGTGACGGCAGTTCCGGCAGTCCACCGGGTTTTGGCACTTTGCAGCGGTGTGGCCTTGTTGCCCGCACTGGCGGCAGACATTGTCCTTCTGCCGGCATTCGCTGACCTTGTGGAAACCCACGCATCTGTGGCAGGCGTATGTGCGGACCTGTGCTCGGCATCGGAATGAGAACCACTTGATGTAGACACGACCTACATCAAGCTTCGCCATCGCGCGGTCGTCTACCTCTAGGGTCACATTTACTGTGGCGCCGTCAGTTACCGACCACGCCTTGGTCACCAGGTGCACGGACTTCTTAAATTGGGACATAGTCATTTCGCTGTCGAAGTTATTTCCATGGAGCTCCTGCATGAATTCCTCAGGGCCGATAGCTGTGTCGACGTCATAGACGACGACCTTCGGCTTCTCGGCCGCATTCCGTGCCACATTTAGCCCAACTTCAGCGAACCTCTTTGATGCTACCACCTTCTGCAGCTCTCCAACTGAAGGAGTACGAATGATCGCACCACCACCTCGACGGAGCTCACGTACCTCATGTACTCTGACTCCGAGGGAGGGTGCAATCATCGTTCGCACCTTTTCCGCTATAGCTTTCCCCGATAGCGCAGGGTCGTCGCACTTCACCACCGCTGACCACGTCTCGCGAACCTTGGTGGTCCGCGGGGCAGCAATGGGTGCAACCTGTGGCATCTGGGGAGCATTGGCGGCCGTATTCTTTAACGGATTCGACGACGGCGGCGGCGGTGGCGGCATAGCGAGCCGCGTCTCCAGTTCTCCACACCGGAGCATTAACGCCAACACCAGCTCATCGTAGCGGCTGATAGCATACGAGAGCTCTTCCGTGTCCACTTCTCCTAGGCTGCGGAAGCTGCTTCTCACCATGCGCTGGGTGGCCGACAGCTCTGCCATCATGGCTGCTTGCCCAGCACGGGCGGCAGCGGTAGCGGCAGTGGCAGTGGTGGCAACAATTTTAGCAGCAGTGGAAACGGCGGAGGCAGCAGTGTGGTCGGCAACAGGGGCAGCAGTAGGATCAACAGCGGTGGCAGCAGCGTGGGGGGGGCAGCATCGATGGCAGCGTTTGCCGTAGCCGCCCGGGCGTCCTCCAGCGACGAAAACGCCTCCTCCAGTACACCAACGGGTTCTGGCACTCCATTCGATGCCAGGGCAACCAATTTCGCCTGCGTCGGCGCCGAGCTCTTAGAGGCCAGATGGCTTTTGCGCCTGCCTCGTCTGGACTTCCTCGAGGCACTACTTCCGCTCAAGGCACTCGCCCTGCTGTCGCTCTCCATCGGCATAACTCCGATGGTGGCACCTCCTAACGTCGACGCCAGCAACCGTATGCTCGTTTGCTCAGTGACAAAAGGTAGATGCTCTAGAGCCCCACCTATCGGTAGAGTCTGGTAGCACTAAAACTGTCCCTAGACACAAACCCTAGCAGTGACTGCCACCAATAAGCTTTTTGACAGCTGCTCAAAAAGCTTACTCGAAAAACTTACTCATAAGCTCGCCTCGCAGCACGTGCGGAGTGGAAAATTTCCAATAGTTTATTGTTAATAATTTCCAAACCGCTTGTTTTTAACACTCGACAATTTTCACTCGACTTACGCGGAGCACTAAATCACCGATTTAATTACTTTCCAAACAAGGAAAACTTAGTTATTCGCAATCTGTACACGAGCGCAACGAAAACACGTCCGTCGTTAATCCATTCATGCGCGACATCGAAGGGAGTGGCAATAGCACAGATCACCTAACGCAAAGAGTAAATTAAAAGCAGCTTCTCCAAGACTTACCAAAGCGCTTAAGAAAGAAGAAGCGGACGTACAACTAAGGTATATTGAGAATCTTACCCCACAGGCACAAAGAACTCGTTGTGGAAAGACCACGGGAACCTACAGGCACCAACATAAACGGTTGTACCTCTCCGTAACTCTACCGGAAACTGGTCTCGCAGTGACACGGACAGAGCAAGAGTCTTCGCTGTCTTCTTAAAAAAGTATTTCAACCAAATCCAGCCACTAACTTACTTACTCTCCCGCCTTTAATTGCATCTGACTTAGCACAAAGATCCTGTAGAATTTCGGCCAAGCGAGATAACGAAAGTCATTAAAGAGCAACTAAAGACTGGAAAATCGCCTGGCTACGATTTAGTAACCCCGAAAATGATCATTGAGCTCCCAATGTGTGCAGTTCTACGAATCTGCTTGCTCTTCAACGCAATTAATAAAATTGGATACTTCCCTCAAAAGTGGAAGAAATCAATTATAATTATGATCCCTAAGCCTGGGAAAGACAAAACACAGCCATCATCATACAGGCCAATAAGCTTACTTACTTGTCTATCCAAGTTTTTTGAAAACGTGCTGCTGCTATGCATCTGCCTCCACCTCAAAATACACAACACACTCCCATCGCACCAATTTGGTTTTCAAGACATGGAGCCATTGAACAGGTTAACCGCATCGCAACAGAAATTCGCACTGCCTTTGAACACCGTGAATACTGCACAGCTCTCTTCTTAGACGTTGCACAAGCACTCGATACAGTATGGCTGGATGGACTTATGTTTAAAATATTCAAACTGCTGCCTCAAAACATACATAAGTCTTACCTATATAAAAGAGTGTTCACGGTCAGATGCAGTTCAAGCACTTCAAGTGCCTCAAGGAAGTGTTCTGGGCCCAATTCTATACACCCTATACACGACGGACATCCCAACAAACTACCAGCTAACGATATCCACATTCGCTGATGACACTGTAATACTAAGTCGATCCAGATGCCCAGTAAAAGCTAAGATGCAACTAGCACGTCATCTAACTTGTGTAGAACAATGGCTTGGACATTGGCGCATACGAGTAAACGAAAGAAAGTGCAAACAGGTAACATTTACCCTAAACTAACAAACGTAGGCAACGTATCGAGAAGCTACATCGACATAGTACAGCGAGCACAGTCTAGGATTCTGAGAATCATTACTGGAGCTCCATGATATCTTCGGAACGAGAATATACACAGAGACTTACAAATAAAACTTGTCATAGCAGAGAAGAAAGTAAAATACAATGAAAAACTAGCCTCACAGCAAGAAAACTTATTAGAGTATGCAGCCAAAGCCGACTGCACCGGAACGACCAACCACCCCAGCGTTAAATTTGTTAGGCCACACAGCACGAATCATTTCATAAAATGATATTCAGTTAGTTTAGAATAAGATTTGAAAACTTATTGTTAGTCTCTTAAGTAAAAGGAAAGATTTAATATATAAGCAAATCATGTAAAAAAAAGGGACAACGGATTCAGAATCAAGGTATCATAGTTTTGAACTGGAAACACTGGCAGTAATGCAATATGCATTAAAAAGGTTTAGAGTGTACCTACAGGGAATTGAGATCAAAATAGTAACAGACTATTCTCTCACAATGACGTTGAACAAAAAATAATTGAACCCAAGAATAACAAGATGGGCCTTGGAATTACAGAATTATTTGTATAAACTAGAACATAGATCAGGAACTAGAACGAAACACGTTGATGCTCTAAGTAGATGTAATACGATTTGGTAATAGAGGAAAATACATTCGAGGACAATTTAGTTATATGCCAAAACAGAGACGAGAAGTTGAGAAAGATTAAAGAAATGCTAAGTAAAGAAGAAAGCGAATCTATGGAAGAACACGTTTTGTATAAATACTACAATGAGTTGGGCCATGTAGGGAAAGCAAAAGTTAGGGAAATGGTCGATAAAAGTTTTTGGTTTCCAAATGTTAGAAGTAAAGCAGAAAAACATGTTAAGAACTGCCTAAAATGTATAGCTTTTCAAGGAAGAAATGGTAAGCAAGAAGGAACTATTAATATTGTACCAAAGGAAAGTACACCATTTGAAGTCATAAATATAGATCCCTATGGTCACGTAAATCAAAAGAATTCTACGAAGAAACATGTATTAGTAATTGTTGATGAATGCACAAAGTTGGTGAGATTCTATCCAACGAAATCAACAAACTCAAAGGAAGCAATTGAAGCCTTAAGTGATTATTTTAGAGCGTATAGTAGACCAACGACCATTGCTTCAGACAGAGGGATATGTTTTACATCAGATATGTTCGAAGAATTTTTGGAATCAAGAAACATTAAGCACGTCAAAATTGCAACAGGCTCAACACAAGCAAATTGACAAGTTGAGCGAATAAATAGAGACCTAGGACCCATGATTAAATAGTAGTAGATGTAGAAAAAAGCGTACAGTGCCACAAAGTTTTGGAAGATGCAGAGTATGCAATTAATAATACAAAGCACATAAGCATAAATGAACACTCAAGTATAATGCTGGTTGGAGTGAATCAAAAAGTAAAAATGCTAGATTGTTTAAAAGAAAATGTATTGGAGTCAAGGCTAAAAAGAAAAGAAATTAATTTAGAAAAAATTAGAAAAAATGCAGAGGTTTCGCAGGAAAAAGTACATAACTAAACGACTAGAAGCAAATAAATACAAATTAGGAGACTACGTTGTGGTCAAGAATTTTGATTTAACAGTTATATCGCCTAGGAAATTAATAACCAAATATAAAGGCCCTTATGAAATCGCCAAAGTACTAAATAATAATAAATATTGTATCAAAGATGTGGAAGGATTTCAGTTGACACAAAAAACATACGATGGAATATGGGCGACCATGGATTCGAGAAAAGAATTTGGTATAAAGTAATAAAAAATAGATAAGAAAAATGATAAAGAAAAATAAAAGTGTAAAGTAAATGTAAAAAAGAAAACCAAACCAAATGTAACAAATACTAAAATAAGTAACGAAAATGAAACAAATGTAATGATTACAAGAAGTAGAGCGGCGAGGACCAGGAGATCCTAATTTTCAGGATGGCCGAGCTGTAGACTACTATACTGCTTATACTGCTATAATTATATAAAATTACTACTACTACTAAGTAGTTGTACTATTACTAAGGAGTGATTTTATATAAGTATAACAGTATAAGCCCAATTGCAATATAAGAACTAATTATAAGAGTAATATAATAATGTAAATAGTATATACACACGTGCTGAATAAATGAAGAGTCAGTCGTCGTTGAGCTGTCACGGAGATCACACTAAATACTAATAAATATATGAAAAAATATCAACACATTTTTCTAAAATTTGTGCGGTTTGTGGGCGTCAGAGTGGGCGTCTGAAAAAGTTTTTTGGTTGGTGAAAGGAGGGGCGTCGCCATAGTGTTTTTGGTATACAGATAAAAATTGGCAAGGCAAAAAATAAAAAGGAAAAAAATCTTAACATTATTCAAAAGAGTGGGCGTGTCAAAAATTTTTCGGCAAATCAATAGAAATTTGCAAGATTAATAAAATTATGAAAAAATATCCGAAAATTATTCAAGTATGAGTCGTGAATAATACATAATATTCTATTGGATTTCTGGGGTATAAATTCAGATGGCAGATAATGCAATAAAGCCATTTCTCTGCGAGAATATTGATAAGTCCCTATTACGAATCGAGTGGGAAAAATGGCTACAAGCTATTGAAATTTACCTCATAGCTGAGGGTATCCCTACATTCATTCGGAAAAGAAGCAAACCACTTCACCTGGGAGGACCACAACTTCAAACTGTATCATTTTCTATACCGGACGCTGAGATAGATATAGAGATAGAGATAGATATATATAAATTGCTCGTTGACAAATGAAGCATACTTCTCTGCAAGGTAAAAATCTAGTTTTGAGAGGAATCTGTTTAGAAACCTCTGTCCTTCAGAAGGAGAGACTTTTCAAAATTTGTTTTACGACTGCGCTATCAAATTAAAAAATTTGATTTTGTGGCAAATAAATCAAAAGTCGAAGACATTTTTGTTAACGAAAAAATAATTAAAAGCTGGGCCGGAGTAAATCTAAAAAAGAAATTGTTGGAAAAAGAATACACTTTGACCCAAATGAGGAAATTAATAATCAGTCTGAAATTATGCGAGCAAAGCCAGAATCTAAAAAACTGAATGAATAATTATGGGTCTACTTTAAATATGAAAAGCAAAAACGCATTTGGAGATTAGTTGCAGAAAATATTTGCAATAAACAGCACGCGCATCACAATAATTATTGTTTCGATATTGGGTGAAACTTTTGAAATTAGTAATTTACTATTATAATACTTTAAAAAGAACCTAAAGTATAAACAAATTATTATTTCGCAAAGAGTTAACTAGACAGTGATATAGTCAAACTTAGTTAAACTTAGTTTTTGTTTTTGTTTGTCTAACTAAGAAATTGAACGTGCTTTAAACTTCTATTGGGGTGTTTCTAGTGACGAAGAAAGTGGTGATGAGATGAAAGACATTTCTACGGTACTGGAGAAGAATTTAGAAGGAATTCTTGAAAGGGGAGAAAGTATCGAGATTGACCTGAAAAAAAAATTATTGAAGGATGTGAACTCTTGCATTGTTGTTGACAGTTGCTTGGAGAAAATTGATCCAAAGATGCTAAAGTGGAGAACAAGTCCGTTTGTGGCTCCAGAGAGTATTTGGGAAGATAACAAAACTTTTGATGTCGGGGAGATCAAGACTCCAGTGGAGTTCTTCTACACATTTTTTGATACTCAGCTAATTTATTTAATGGCACGGCAAACTGATATATATAGTTTGCAGGAGCACGGTATTGAACTTAAATGTACTGATGAGGAAATCAAACGCTACATTGGCATTTTATTGTACTTGGGTGTTTTAAAACTACCGCAACTCAGAATGGCATGGTCAAAGGATTTAAAGCTTACCGCAATAACTGATTCAATGCCGCGTGGGAGATTTGAAAAAATAAAACAATGCTTACATTTCAACGACAACGCCAAACAATTAAAAAAATGAGATTCCAACTATGATAAACTCTACAAGATCCGCCCTTTGCTCATATTCGCTTCAAATATTTATTGTGACTGAACTTGAGTTCATGCTAAAGAGAGTCTCACAATAAGAGAAAAAAGCTTTTGGTTACCGCGACCAAAAGAGGGAGACACAGTGCATTGACTTTATTACATATGTCGGAGCACAATTATTACTTTCCATTTCACGCAGCGAGTTTCGAAGGCACCGAAGGTCTACACACAATTAATTTGTGTCACTCACTTCTCCGTGCTAACCTTCGAACCACACTCGGCGACAGCGACCAGACGCTGCCGCCGCGACTGAAACGGGAGTTGCTAAAGCTACAAAAATACAACCGACCAATAGCAACGCAGTATGCAATAATGCAATATGATGAAATACCAATGATTTCCCAAATGATGAAATTACTATTCTTGTGGAATATTCTAGCACAAAATGCAATATAATGAAATACCATTGATTTCCCAAAATGATGGAATTACTATTCTTGTGAAATATTCTAGCACATACACTAGCTTACAGAAGAATGCGCCGACACGGCCATCCTGACCTTTACACGTCACGTTACACGTTTATAATTTTATTGTAAAACTATTTTTCCATCATTTTAAAAAAATATTAGCAAATTGACAAATCAAATTTTCAAATTTAAATTTCCAATACAAACTTCTTTTCTTTAACATAATTCATTTTCTTCATATTCATATCTAATGCGCAACACGCCATGATCAAGACATTTGCCTTGCACTTGTGCTTACATTATAATTAAAAATATCATTATTAGCCCTTCAGGCATCCATACTGTCTCTTTCAACAGCTTCAATAATTTCGCTACTGTCTCTTTCAACAGCTTTAATCATTTCGCTACTGTCTCTTTCAACGGCTTCAATCATTTCGCTACTGTCTCTTTCAACAGCTTCAATCATTTCGCTACTGTCTCTTTCAACAGCTTCGTTACAACTTTCAAATTCTGCTGGTACTTGCCAATTTGGAATTTTTCTTATGTAATCGTGAGCATATTTATATTTTCTATTGTTTGTCAGTGACCTGAGCTGTTTCCGTCTAACAATTCAGTTATTTGAAAAGGCCGTCGGAACTTCGGGCTTAATTTTTTTTGATGCCTCTCTTCGTTCTTTAACAATACAAAATCTCCGACTTGACATCTATCAACTTTAGCTTTGTTTTTATCAAATTGCGCCTTGTTATATGCTGCTGCAGCTGAAATACTCTGAACTGCACTTCTGCTAGATCAACCTCATCTACCTCATCGCAAGGTGGAACCAACCCCAACGGCCGAGCAACTTTGCCAATAAACAATTCTAAAGGGCTTGCCTTTGTCACTCGACTGTACGGTTACAGTTTAATGCTTACTGAACCTCACCTAATGCGTCTTGCCAAGAGCGACTGCTAGTCTCGACTGCGGTTAGTAAGTTTTTTAAGGTGCTCATAATGCGTTCTATTTGACCATTTGCTCTACTTGCACCAGTCGCAATCAAGTGCAAATTTATTTTCTGTTGCTCACAGAAGTCACCAAATCTACTGCTGGCAAAACACCTACCCTGATCTGCAATAATGCGATTTGGTACTCCAAACAGAGATATAGCCAACGTCACTGCACTTACGAAATTCTCTGCGTCAATTGTATGCGTGTGAGTTAAATAAACAAATTTAGTAAACAAATTAATGAAGGCTAGCTTGAATTTTGCCCGAGGAGGTTTTTGACATTTTACACGTAATGCAGTTTTCAACGAATTTTCGAATATATTTAGACATGTTATCGAACCAGTAATAGCCATAGGCCTTATCTAACGTCTTCTCCCATCCCAAGTGCATGATTGACTCATGAATTTGGTTTATAACAGACCATCTAAATACCTTTGGAACAATTGATAACGATCGAGTTCTACCATTTCGCTGAATTTTTCGATATAATATTCCTCCTCTTAACTCATAAGTTTCAATTTATTTACAATATTCACTATTTCAAAATCTTGACGCTGTTCAGCCAAAAGCCAATTACTTGATATTTCAGCCAAATTAATTCGTTTTTCAAGAACTTTGGGAGTTTTAATACTCAAATCAGCTGAAGGCACATTTCTTGAAAAGAAGTCAAAATGCGCCATTCGTTTGCCTTCCCTATATTGTAAATCAAATGTAAATGATTGTAAATAAGACCACCATCTCTGTACTCTAGGAGATAGGTCATGTTTTGATCTTGTGGCCTTAAGAGAGTTACAGGGAGTAAAGACAACAAAGTTTCTACCCAGTAAATAATGGCGAAAATGTTTCATTGCTAAGACAACAGCAAGAGTCTCCAGTTCATATGAGTGGTAATGTGACTCAGCCGGAGAAGCTGTCTTACTAAAATATTCAACGACATGAGACTTGTTGTTAATTTTGTGTTATAAGATGGCACCGTATCCACGAGAACTTGCATCTGTATGCAATTCGATGGGATCAAAAATTACTAAAACTGGCTTCTGGGTAAGAATAGAAATAAACTTTTGTCTTATTTCTTCGTGCTCTGGCTTCCAAATAAATTCATTCCTTGTCGCAAAGCAGGGACCGACTGAGGACGTGGTAAAGCAGTTAACGCTGCAATTTTAAGCGAATTTGGCCGGATTTCACCTGAACTCACTTCGTATCCCAAATATTGAACTTTTGTCTTTGAAAAAGAACATTTATTAATATGGAATGAAAATCCAGCTTTTGTGAGACAATCAAGAGTAATCTGCAACCTTTCTAAAGCTTCACTTTTCGTTGAAGCAGCCACCATTACATCGTCCATATAAACGACTACAAATTTATTTGCAAGGTCTCCGAGAGCTTGCATCACTGTACGCTGGATGGGACATTTCTGAGCCCAAACGTCATTGCCAAGAATTCATATTGTCCATCTGGGGTGACAAAAGCTGTACACTCTACTGAATCTGGGTGTAATGGAATTTGATAATATCCCCTTGCCATGTCCAGACATGAAAAATATTTCGCTCCATGAAGTCTCGCTATTTGGTCTGATATAAGGGGCAAGGGGTATCTGTCTGATACCGTATTAGAATTTAATTCTCTATAATCAACACACAAACGATGAGAGCCGTCCTTTTTGTTGACTAACATTATGGGACTTGCAAAAGGTGAACAGCTTGGTTTTAAAATGTTGCACTCTCCCTTTCATTTGGGCTAAGTCTATATGGTCGTCTTTGAACAGTTCTTTTTGGGTCAACTAATTTTATTTTCGTTTCTCCTGAGCTAACTCTGGTCAATGGAATTCCGGTAATAAAAGATTTTGAGTATTTTTCCACTAAGCTTTTTAGTTTATCTCTGTATTCACCAACAAGATCAGTTTTTTTTTTTTTTTTTTTTTTTGCTTTTTTTTATTTATTGAATCTTCTTGTATAACAATAAGTTTAAAAATCTTAACTATAACAAGTATTTTTTTTGTATTATTTTTCCAACTGTGATGATTAAACGGCCCTAATAATTTATTCGCTGGGTTGGTAGGTCCTTTCGCCGGAGACGGGAACGGCTGCTGAGCTGGATTAGACCTCGCGCTAGGTGGTTGGGGTGCGTGTAAAGCTTGCTATGGTATTTTTCCTTAAGTTCCGTGATTGCGTTGGTAACTGATGGGATATTTAGGTCTCTTTGGATGTTTTCACTCCGAACGTACCACGGTGCCCCAGTGATGGTTCTCAGAATCTTTGATTGTGCTCGCTGTATGATGTCAATATTGCTGTTGCTGGCATTGCTCCATAACTGTGAGCCATAGGTCAAGATAGGTTTCAATATAGAATTGTAGAGCAAGACCTTGTGATCTAGGCTGAGCGGAGAACCAGAGTTGATGAGCCAGTGTAAGTTTTTGGCTTTGAGTTTAAGTTGGGTTTTTTTGGCTTCAATGTGCCTGCGCCATGTGTGTGTGTACTCCTAGGTACGCTACCTCATCTGCTTTCGGGAGGGGTATGTTGTTCAACAAGAGCGGAGGACAGTCTTATCTGTTTAGCGTAAACGTCACGTGCTTGCATTTTTGCTCGTTTACTTTTATTCGCCAGTCAGAGAGCCACTTCTCAATGTCGATGAGGTACAGTGCCAACTGTGCTGTAGCTTGGATAGGGGACCTTGAACGGCTAAGGATAGCTGTATCGTCGGCAAATGTGGATACCGTTAAGCGACTATTTGTAGGGATGTCGGCTGTATAGATGAGGTATAAGGTTGGCCCAAGAACGCTGCCTTGGGGGACTCCAGCCTCAATTGTATGATCAGTGGAAGTGGCAGTGTTGCACCGCACTGCAAACTTTCTGTCATAGAGGTAAGACTTTAGAAGTTTGTGTGTGCTTTCGGGTAGGGATGTTTTAATTTTAGACATTAGGCCGTCGAGCCAGACTCTGTCGAATGCTTGGGATACGTCTAAAAATACTGCTGTACAGTATTCGCGATATTCAAATGCAGTTCTTATTTCCGTTGTAATACGATTCACCTGTTCAATGGTTCCATGGCTTTCGCGAAATCCAAATTGGTGGGCTGGGATTATATTGTGGTATATCAGATGTTGATTAAGTCGGATCAGCAGGCATTTTTCGAATAGTTTCGAAATACATGAGAGTAGACTTATTGGTTTGTAAGATGAAGCGACTGTGTGGTTCTTACCAGACTTTGGAATCATTATGATAATCGACCTCTTGTGGAAAGTAACCAAGTTTGGTGATGGCATTAAAGAGCTTGGTTATGTAGCGAACTGCAGAATGTGGCAGCTGGATGATCATTTCCGGTGGTATAAGGTCGCAGCCGGGGGATTTTTTCGGGATTGTCTTTGATTATTTTAGTTACTTCTTTAGGACGAAACACAATTGGGGTGTGTTGCTGGTGGCGGTTTACGGGATAGGACGGTAGCGCGAATGTGCTAGTAGCCTGGCTTGGCGTGAACACATTTTGTAGGTGAGCGGCAAATGTGGTGGCTCTGTCTTCATCACTACGGGCCCAGCCACCTGAGGAATTCCTTATCGGCAAAACGGTTTCAGTCGGTGGGCGAAGAGTTGAGTGGGCTCGCCACAGTGACTTTTGTTTTGTGCCTGTTGGTGTGAGTTGCTCTATGTATCGGCGCTGATCGTCGACCTCTTCTTGTTTCAGAGCGTTGGCCAGTTTCCGTGTGGCTACTTTTAGCTTTTGTTTTGCAGTTGGGGATCTGGAAGATTGCCATTCTCTGCGTAAGCGTCGTTTTACGTGGACGAGTTGCTCGATTTGTACGTTGGTCTTTTTTGAATTAATTGTATTATTTGTTATTTTGGGTGTTGCAGTAAGAGCTGCTGCAGTAAGGATGGATTGCAATGCACACGTGCAGTTCTCTATATCAGATTCAGTATTGAGTTTTGGGCTTAGCTCAATATGTGAACTTATATATTTTTTATACCTGAGCCAGTTTGTTTTGTGAGAAGTCAATCTGAATGGTGGTTTCACGTTTTCTGCGTACCGGCGGAGGTGAATTAGTACAGGCGAGTGATCAGATGACAGATCCGGCAGACATTCAGCTTTAACCAGACTGCGGGAAATATTTTTCGTAACTGCGAAGTCGATCAGGTCAGGCAGCTTATTGAGGTCTGATGGCCAGTATGTAGGACTCCCGGGGGAAACATGGTCAAGTTTATTAGTGGCTTTTATTATAGTCTTATAAAGCTGTTTTCCTTTTGGGTTCACAAGTCGCGATCCCCAGTGAGTATGTTTAGCGTTGTAGTCGCCTGCTGCAATGAAGTGTGGCCCTAGTGCTTGGAAGAAATCCAGGAATTGAGCTTCTAATACTGTGAAACGGGGGGGCAGTATACGGCCGCTAGTGTAAGGAGAGTGTTGTCATCCAGCTGAATGTTGATAGATGTGGCCTGAAGATGATTTTCCGCAAATTCTTTGTAAAAGTGGTGCTTCATACGGTTCCTTATGAGTATGGCGGTGCCACCGTGTGCTTTTCCGTCGGGATGATTTGTACCGTATAAATGGTAGTCTCTTATTTGAAAATTGTATTTGCTTCTGAGATGAGTTTCCGAAAGAAGCATTACGTCGATATGCTTCTCATGTAGGAATTGAGCTAGCTGAAGTTTGCGCTGTGAGACGCCATTGGCGTTCCACGTAGCTATGCGTAAGGTAGCCATTATTTATTTGATTGTTGGGCTACAAGCATTTGTATCAAAAGGTTTTGATTACGCATCATGTCTTGAATGGTGGTCTTCATAAATGTCATAAATTCCATCATGCTCTGTTGTAAGGCTTGCATCATAGCTTCAGTTTTTGTTTCCTGCTGCGCAGCTGGGTTATAGTTTTGTTGTGTGTCTAATTTTGTGTGCACTTCATGTGGAGTTCGGGAATTTTGGGTTGGAGGCGTCATACCTGATTTTAAAACGTTTGCAAATGTTGTCTTGTAGGCCAGGGAGCGAAACTTGCTGCTTTCGAGAAAATTACTTCAGGATTTGTCTCTGGTGGTATCAGCGTAGCTGTTCCTTGGTGTGCCCGCGCCGTGTTCATTCTTTTGTGAAGACGGATTTTCAGCTCTTTGTAGATTGGACAGCCTCTGTAGTTTGCTGTGTGATTGCCCCCACAGTTATTGCATTTTTTTTCGCATGCATTTATTTTGTTAGTTTGACACTGTTTGGAGTCGTGGAGATCTCCACAGACTACTATTTTTTGTGCGGTAAAATAGTTTGTGACTTTTCTGTAGTTGTCCTCCGTTTTCGTCTGAAGTTTCATTTCATTGATAGTACCTCTTACGAGGGGAATTATATGAAAGCTATCTTTTCCAATAAGGCCAATCAAAGTATTTACAAAACCGCTTGTGCTCTTCTCGCGGATGTATATTGGCGGAGGTTTTGTTTTCTTCGGTTCGATATCAACGGATCCCAGCGGCACGTCCTCAGCGGTGTCTACCAGCAAGGCAAATCTGTTGGTTTTTTGCAGGGGCTACATTTTTGATCAAGGTAGAGTTGTCGCGTGTATTTTTCGGCTTGTTTTCCAAATCTGAATTTTCCGGGCTGAGCTTTGGCTTTATTGTAATGTAGCGGTCCATTCCAGTCTGCCAGGTCGACCCAGCTTTTTTGTTTACGTTTTCGTTTTGTTTTGCTGGTAGTGCAGCAGTACCGTTTATTGCTTGCGGTTTTGCTTTCGCTGACTCAGTCAGAGCGTGAGCGGGTGCAGCCGATGACGAGGTAGAGCGGGCTGTCGGTCTATCTCCAGCTGTTGTTGTTGGAGGTAGCGGGGCTTCTGTCGGAGCTAAGAGAGCGGGAGAGCAGGAGCGCGCTCTTTCTTGATTTGTTGGTAGAAGATGGTTTATTGACCGCTCGATGTCTGCGTTTGGGATTGTCGGTGAGACGTAGGAGAAGTACGCGTTGTTGCGTTGAATTGAGAGCCGGCGTTCGTCTTGCTCGCGCTGTCGCTGAGCGCGGGTGCCGTTCTGACTCATAGTTTTATAATTTAAGATAACAAATCACTATATATTTAAGCGATCTTGCATCGCATAGAGCGTCTCTTTCGCTTTCGGATTTTTTATTTAGTTTAGTTTATTTGGCGTTCACTTCACTCAAAACAACCGATTTTGTGCGGAGCTCGATAAAAACGTCTTCACACTTCGGCGGTCGAAATGCGAATTTCTCACCATTAGAACAATAGTTTACAGTTTTTGCTTTGACAATTTCAAATTTACCAGGTGATATTATAACATTAAATTCTGGAAACAATACTTCGCGACCAATAATTATGTCATTTTTCAAATATATGTCATTCAAGACATGAAACAATATTTCGATACAATTATTGTTAATTATTACGTTACTAAGTATCTGCAATGTGCTACAAATGCTACCATTGCCAATACCTTTCAACATCACTACATTGTTAATTCTTTTACCAACTAATTTGCTACATAGCTTTTGTTTAATTAAAGAACATTCCGCTCCAGAGTCAAACGTTTTTGTAAATGTCTGGCCTTGATGAACCATCTCTCCCTTGGGTTCAACAACCTCGCATAGTTCCAACCTTTTCACTTGATGCGTGCCTTTGTCCTTTTTGGGCTTGCTGCAGTGTGTTGAAATATGACCGTGCTCGCCACAATTAAAACAAGTCACATCCGATTTTTGACGGTGACCAAAAGGGTTCCTGTCGTTGCTGTCCTTGGCATTAGATGAAAATTGCTGCTGCTGTTTAGCTCTACATTCGATCATCTTGTGACCGAGTTTTCCACAGAAATGGCATCTCATTTTTTAAAGTCGCTGGCGCTTTATGTCAGCTGGAGACATTTCTTGTTGCGGAGTTTTCTTTCCTTTATTAAACGTAAATGCTTTAAGTTCAGTTTGTAATTCGCTTCTTGTGCGCAAATTTGAAGTAAATGTTAATCGTTGCAGCCTGCTATCTACATGAGCCAACTTAGCAAGCGTCACAGAAACAGCTATTTCCTCCACATCCATCTCACGCCACTTCGTAATAAGCGACGTCATCATGCGACTAGCATAATTGGAGAGACATTCGCCGTCAGTTGGACAACCTGCTAGCATTGCTAAAAACATAGCCGCTGAAGTTTCCACACTAGCAAAACGTTGCACGGAAAGTTCCTTAAACTCGGACCAAGTTACTTCCGGATAGCATATTTGAGCAAACCACTGCCACTAGTTTCCCCGTCACGTTCAATTTCGATATCCAGGAAATGTCTTAGCTTGCCCCCGTCTACGACATCGAATTCTTTTGAAATTGATGCTTTAATATCGCACAGTTCCTCCTTGCTTGAACTGGCTATGATAAGGTCATCTACGTACACTACAACAAGGTTCTTACTTTTGCCAGAATTACGGGTGTAAAAACAGCACAATCCTTTGCAGTACTTCATTCAGTAGTTTATTTTTATTCTCGGCCGCTCTGCTTCAGTCCATATATTGATTTGTGTAGCCTCAGCACCTTCTTTGGATATCGTTCATCGATGAATCCCTCTGGCTGCCTCATATATACCGTTTCGTGAAAATCACCATTTAAATATGCAGACGAGACGTCCATTTGGTGCATGTAGAGACCGTTTTCCACCGCCAAAGCAATTACTAGTTTGATTGATGAGTAGCGTGCCACTGGTGAGAACGTATCCGTGAAGTTAACGCCGTATCGCTGAGCGCACCCTTTTGCGACAAGTCGAGACTTAAAGCGCTCGACCTTGCCCATCTTGTACCGCTTCACTGCAAAGACCCATTTTGACCCGATGGCCTTCTCACCTGCCGGCAAATCCACCAATAACCAGGTTTTCTCTCCTTCTGCATTGAGGTTCTCCATTCCTCAGAGTTTCTTATGGTTAAAGCCTCAATGACGCTTGTTGGAATCGGAACCTCATCCGTACTCATGCCGTTGACCATGTTGTATTGTTTTCGCGGTCTTCCAGGTTTACCAGTGTAAATGGGCCGTCCAGGTCCTCTGACCTCGGTGGCTTCATTATCTTCAGTGGATGACGCTTCTCCCTCTGAATCGGGTTGCTCGACAGACGCAACGTCGTCATCGTGTTTATCTGACACCTGGAAAACATCAACTTGTTTCTTACCGTCAGCAACACAGACTGGAAGGTACTGCATCTCCACAAGCTGAATATCGGGAGAAGACACTGTTTGCCCTGCCGTCATACCATCATCCTGGTTGATTTTAAATACAAGTACGTCCCGATCAACACAGACATTCTTCCTTGAAGGATTGAACATCCCTTAGAAAAGTCAGAGTATCCAACCAAACTATTTTCTTCGCCCTTCGCAGTAAACTTCTTCTTAGTGGATTTGTTCAGCACGATAGCCTTCGACCCAAATATCTTCAGGTGGGACACATATTGCTTTCTTCCAGTCCAAGACTCGAACGGTGTTACGTAAGATAATGCTGACGTCTCAGCGCGATTGCGTAGATAAGCAGCAGTATTGATAGCTTCAGCCAATAGTGAGTCGCCGTCGCCTGCGTGAATCATCATAGTCCTTGCCATCTCGACTAGGGTTCGGTTAGCGCGCTCCGCTACACCGTTTTGTTGTGGGGTGTGCGGTACCGTCAATTGTCTCTTTATGCCGTTTTCTGTCAAGATAGATTGAAACGCTTTACTCAAATACTAACGCCCGTTGTCGCTCCTTAATGTTTTCAACTTCTTTCTGCTTTGGTTTTCGGCAAATGCTTTAAACTCCTTGAATTTTTCCAGTATTTCATCTCTCGTCTTTATGAAATACACAAAAATGTATCTCGATTTGTTATCTATAAAGGAGACAAAATAGCGTTCACCTCCAACAGACGTCGCTTGCATTGGGCCACAGATGTCGATTTCCAGAGGCTTTTGGGAAGCCTCTCCGTTTTCGAACGACACACGAAATCCGTTTTCAATTGCCCTTCCTCTTGTAATTTTATTTTTAACATTTTCAATGTGGGCAACTCATCGCGCGTTTTATTGCAACTATGAAACTTTCAAACGATTCCGGCAAACTGGACAACAGGAGAATACTAAGGACCTCTTCTTGGATCACCAATCGGATTTCTTTTAGTTTTTCGACAACCGCACAAAAATGGTTCACATGACTTGAAACAACTTCTGTTTCAGACATTCTCATGTACAACAACTGCGTTAGCAAACATATATGGTACGTCGTGAGGGAGTGTGGATTTTACTAAGCCTTTGCCATGCCTCTACAGCCGTCTCACAGTTTTTTATATGGTTAATTTGGGATGTCTTAATGCATATCATTATACTTGCTAATGCTTTTTCGTCCTTCGCGTCGAACAAAGCCTTTAGCTCAGCACTATCACTTTCGTTTTTAACCACATGCCCGCGCACAACACACCATAATTTCGCATGAATTAGGACACTCTTCAATTGTACAGCCCACGCACTGTAGTTTTCATCATCACGTTTTTCTATTTGGTTTATTGATGAACTAATTTTTACTTCGATAATTTTTTCGTATTAAATCTCTGAATCACAATATTTAAAGATGCCGAATATTCTAATTCGTTTAGAAATATTCACTTTTATGTCCGCGTGAGCTGGGCCCATAATCTATTCGCTTCAAAAGTTTATTGTGACTGATCTCGAGTACAATATTACTGCACGGAGGCAGCCAAATTACATGCTAAAGAGAGTCTCACAATAAGAGAAAAAAGCTTCTGGTTACCGCGACCAAAAGAGGAAGACCCAGTGCATTGACTTTATTACATACATATTTTCAACAGCTCAGAATTCTCAAAGAAATTTTTGGAAAACTACCTCAGGAAGAGCATCAAAGTGTCGATGAGCAAATAATTGCATTCAAAGGTACGTTTTTAATTTTCTTTTAAATTGGCTTTATTTTTATTAATTGCTTTTTATTGCAGGTCGATCCATGTTTAAGCAATATAATCCAGCTAAACTTCATAAATGGGGTTTTAAAAAGTTTACGCGGGCTGGAATGTCTGGATTAGGTTATGATTTTACGCTATATGTTGGAGAAGGTACTTGTCCTTCTTATGGCTTGGGAATATCCTCTGATTTTGTCTTATATTTGGCAAAAAGTCTTCCCAAAGACAAAAATTTTAAACTATATTTTGATAATTGGTTTACGTCTTCTTTGAAGGAAATAGGAATCTTTGCAACAGGTACTGTACGTAAAAATCGCATAAGAAATTGCCAACTGCTCTCAGATGCGGAATTAAAAACACTTGGGGGGTCTTTTGATGTAAAATGGGAAATGAACCATAATCTTTTGTGTGGAAAATGGTTTGACAATAGGCCTGTTCAACTAATATCTTCCTGTGAAGGTGATCAGCCTGTTGGAATATGTAAACGTTGGAGCCCAAAAGAAAAAGCTTACATTGATATTTCAAGGCCAACTTATGTTGCTTCATACAATAAAGGTATGGGTGGAGTAGATTTGGCAGATATGCTGATAGAGCTCTACAAAATTAACCACCGATCAAAAAAGTGGTACATAAGAATTTTTTATTGGTGCCTGGGAACATCCGTTACAAATGCTTGGCTACTGCATAGAAAACAATTGAACTTGGTAAGCCCAAACAAAAAACATATTCCCCTTGTGAGGAGTCTTAAAACTCCCCACAAATCTCGTGTAGGGGAGTGGCCCAGCAACAGCCGCGATGCAAGGCAGCCAGGGAAAAGCGGAGAGACCGTGAATTAACGGTACCCCTTTAGGTCTTGGAAGCGCGCGAAAATGGCACAGGGGTCGAACGGATGTCGGACAGGCGGAAGAAGACGCACCGTGAACTAACGGTACCGCTCTGGACCTTGAACTCGAGCTGACCAAGGGCACAGAGGTCGACCGGTAACGGTGCGTGCACAGAGAGGAGTCGGAACGGGGTCTGAAGGCGGAGGAGTAGGAGACAGTTATTGAGACAGCGAAATCGCGTACGGAAGGAGGCCGAGCGTCGGAGTGTAAAACGGTAGGATCTCGGAAGTGTGAACGCGCGGTCAAGTCAGAAGGAAAGGAGCAGTGCAAGCATCGGGCGGCAAGAAGCCCGAAGGACGCGGAAGGAGTGGAGGAGAAGGATCTGACGTGTCGCAAGGATCAGTGACGTCAGTGGCCCGCAAAGGGGGTCCCAGGACGAGCGTAGCCTCGCCCAAGGACGATACACCCTGCACCATAACATCCTAAGTCCATTCCGGCCGGCAGAAGGACCTTCAGAAGGGAAGGCAAGAACCTGACGTGTCCGTAAGGGTCAGTGGAGTCAGTGGTCGGTACAGGTGGTCCCAGGACGAGCGTTGCCTTGCCCCAGGGCGATAAACCCTTCCCCATAACATCCTAAACCCAGACCGACCGGCGAGTGGTCTTCCTTTTTTTTTTTCTTTTTTTTTTTGTGTAAATTTTATTAATTGGAATTAAACAAGTTTACTGCTACCTATGTAGCAGCTTGACCAGGTTTTATATAAAATTTTACAGCATAGGCATACCAATATATACATTACTTTATAAATTAAGTTATTCTAGCAATATTTAATTGATTTATTTTCCAGGAACAAATAATTATAATAATCTCGATGGGAGATCATGTGGGTGGAATCTTTTTAGCCTTCTTTTTTTCGGGGGATGGATAAGCCTTCTCGCCAGGGTGTTGGGGTAGGAACCTAGTCGCCGCATATAACTTTCCGCATGGGTCCTTAATACATCGCCTATCTTTGGAATATTAAGATCTCTTTCTATATCTCTGGTTCTCATGTACCAGGGGAGTTACATAGTGATCTAACTACTTTACTTTGAGCAACTCTTATTTTATTCAGATTAGTTCAGGCCGTAATTCCGTATATTTGCAACGCATACTTCCAAATTGGGGTCAGGATGGATTTATACAGGCGAACTTTATTTGCCAATAAGAGTTTGTTTCTCGGCGATAAGAGCCACGAAATTTTTGCAGCCTTTGAAAGTACTGCTTGCTTGATCATAGTCGTATGTCTTTGAAACGTTAGTGCTCTGTCCAAAATCACTCGAGCTGAAGCTGTTCTGGAGTGCCATGACTTTTTCGGAAACCGAACTGACACTTTGGAATAGCTTGGCTCACGCTTGGAAGTTTGAGGATGCGTTCTAATATTACCTTTTCCAACATTTTCCCTAGTGCGGGTAGAAGACTAATGGCTATGGCTGACTATATGCAAATTAAAATTGTTACTCTTTATTTATTTAAAAAAATAAATTTTATTTTTTATTACTTAACTTTTATTCGGTGACTTCGGTAACTTTTTCACTTATACTATTACGAGACACTTTGCTGGTAGCTTATCTTTAGCTTCGAGCTGTTGACGATCTCGTCCCGATTCAGACTGATCTTCAAATTCTAAGTCCAATCAACCTCGGCCAGAAGATTTTCTTTTGGAAACTTACTGAACTTTCGATAAAAGCTTTATGCTGAAATTATTCCACTGCATTGTGAAATTCAATTATGCTGATCGATGCAGTTTTTGATTGATGCGCAATAAGTTGGCCGTGGTTTGGTCTCCAGGCGGAAGCTGTGTTTACGTTAAGTTTGGATTTGGGTTGCTTAGCGGGTAGCTAAGTGCTGGCAAAGGCAATGACAAAATAAAAAAAGGAAATGCCGACGAGAGAATTGAAATTTGCTTATAAACTGTGGAAGGGAGCTATGTTCATGGGTTGGATAACTCTCCGTCTGCAATAAGTACAGGCTGTTGTTCGTGATCTAATATTTCTGTAATGTCTTCATTATTTAAAATTTTTGTGTTGAATAAATCAATTTTGGCCAGTGTGATAGTATCAATAATGTTTTGTAAGTCAAAAGTTAATAAACGTAAACGATGTTTTCTTTATGGCAATTCTTGATCAATAAAAATGTTTTTAAAATGATCGGAAAGTGATTTTATCTCTTTATTGTTTTCAATTAACTCATTTATTTTTTCTGTATTTTAATGAAATCATCGTGAACCGGAGTTCCAGCTAACCATTTCCAAACAGTGCCTAACTCATTTATTCCCCTTTTTGATCTAGTTGGTATCAGTTGTGACAAAATTAATTCTATTATCTGTATTTCGTAAGTAATTTTGTGTCCGTATATTTTTATCTTTTCTTACATATCCTGATTCTAGATTGATTATTTCTTTATAAAAACTTAAGTTAGTTACGTGGAATAAGTCAGCATATGATTCATAGGTAAGGACATCCTTTTTGTCCTTGAACAGGAAGAATTCGTGATTGGAGTAATCATTTATTTCTGAAGTGGTTATCATTACGAATGTTATTAGAAGTAATAAGAAATGCATTTTCTGTCTTTGTGAATAGTCCTGTTTCTATTATTGATTATAACTTTGTTAGGTAAGTTTTCCTTAACAACCTGTTTTTTGTATCTAGTTTTTAGCTCATTTCTTTTTCCGTGTTTCTTCTCAGAAACAACTTGACCTACATAATGTTCTTTTTCTTTACGACCTTCATTGTGTGTTACTAACATTTTTTCTTGTGTGTTCTTTAGAATTCTTGAAATGTTTTCCTAATCCATTTTCTTATAAAGAATATCAAAATGTTTTTGGTTTGTTGTAGAATGAATGCTTTGATTGAATTCTTTTGCGGCTCTTATAATTATTTCAGAATAGTCAGTGAGATTAAATTCTTCCTTTATACAACGAGCTAATTCTGTTAATGTTGAATGTGCCCTTTCTACTTGTCCGTTCGAGGTACTGTGTCTGGGGTCGGCGAAATGTAGAGTTAAACCACATCTTTGTGCAAAGGATTTAAATTGAACAGAGGTGAAGCTCGGTTCATTATCAGTCATAATTACTTTGGCGTGGGGAAACTGTTGGAGTAATTCCATTACTTTATTCTCGATGTTTAGTTTATTTTGAATTTCTTTTACAACCAGGAATTTTGAATACGAGTCAATACAGGTTAAGAAAATAAGACTTTGCGCGTAATAAATGTCTATGTGTAAATTCTCTCCTTCTTTAGTTGGAATAGGAGCTTCCCCAATAGGAATTTTAATAGGATGCCGGTTGTATTTATTTTCTTTGCAAATTGTACAATTATGTATTATGTATTCCTTTAATTTGATAAATAAATTTGGCCAATAAAATATTCTATTGAGTTGTTTATAATTTTCGTCTAGACCTCTGTGAGCACGACTATGTGTTTCTTCTATTATGATAGCCTTATCTTCATTATTTTCCACGTTTTGTAGAAATATTTTAGTATAAAGAAATTTGTTGGTAAAGTTATTTTTTAATGATAATTGAATATGATAAAGATCTTCTAAAGTGCAATGAATTCCTACCGTTATGTTTGGTTTTAGATACTCCCTTAATATTTCTATAAAGTTTTCTGGCGTATCATATTCAATTATATGTCGTGTCTTATCAAAAAAATTCAATGACTCATGTATTGTATACCTCCCTTTTGTTAATAACAGTTGTTGTTGAAACTGATTTAACAGTTTTCGGGTCTCTTGTATAACATTTTCAAAACTACTTTCGGCAGACTGCTGTGTATTTTGATCTGAGTTTGATTGCTCTAAGTCGCTGTTAGTAATATTATTTATTTTTATTCGAGATAATGCGTCAGCTACGACATTAGTTGTTCCGGGTTTATATATTTTTTTTGGGGTGAAACTTTCTATAAAGGAGTACCATCTTTTCATTTCTACGTTCGGGTTTTTATCTAAGATTGTGAAAGATAAAGATTGATGGTCTGTTTGTATTTCTATACCAATTACACCATATAAGTAATTCCTGAGATTTTTAAGAGCCCAAACTATTGCCAACAATTCCTTTTTATTTGTGGCATAAAGTTGTTCGGTTTTATTTAAAGTTTTGGATATGAAAGTAATTGGTTTATTATCCTGTGATAAAACTGCTCCGATAGCTACATCTGATGCGTCTGTCGTTAAAGTGAATTTTTTGTTATAATCTGGTTGAACTAATTCCACTTGAGCTATTAAATTATCTTTAAGTTCTTTAAAAGCTTTAACAGCTGGGTCGTCTAACTGTATTGTAATTTTTGTAGACATTCTCATAGAAATTTTTCCATTATCTCCTCCTAGGTATTTGGTTAAAGGTTTGGCAATTTTTGCATAATTTCGAACAAATTTACGGTAATAGCCGGTGAGGCCTAGAAAACTTCGAAGCTCTCTAATGTTTTGTGGAATCGGATACTTCATAATTGTGGAGATTTTCTCATGATCTGTTTTAATTACATTGTGAGATACTATATAACCTAGAAATGCTGTTTCTAATTTAAAGAATTTAGATTTTTCTAGAGAAATTTTTCATATTTGCTTGTTGTAAAATATTAATTATTTGAATTAAATCAGTATAATGTTGTTCAATTGTATTAGAAAAGATTATTATATCATCCATATAAACATGACTTGTTCTCTCAATATGTCATCCATTGTCCTTTGAAATATTCTAGGGGCGTTTGTTAACCCAAATGGCATACGTAAGAATTCAAATTTTTCGTTATTTATAGAGAAAGCTGTTTTTTCAATATCTGAATTTTTCATTAAAATTTTGTGGAATCCTGATTCCAGATCAATTGTTGAGAAATATTTTGACTTCCCTAAGTTAGATAATATTACAGACGGATCTTGCATCGGGTATCTGTCAGGTATTGTGCTTTCATTTAATTTTTTATAGTCAATAACTAGTCGAAGTTTTGGAGATCCATCTTCGTTTTGACCTTTTTTGGGCACTACTAAGACTGGTGAATTGTAGGGGCTTCTACTTGGTCTTATAATTTGTTCTTTTAGCATTCTATCGATTTCATTATTAACGAAATCTGAGACCGACATAGGATAAGGATATTGTTTGCTATAAATTGCTCTGTCATTGACTCTATTTATTTCTCCGCGAATATCGGTACGAAAAGGAATTTGCGTATTTATTTTAGAATGCACTTTTTCAAATTTGTTCATAAGTTTATTTTCATAATTTTTTATTTGATTTAAAATTATATTTAGGTTATGAATTTTTTCATTGTCGGAAAACTCAACGACTGCGTGCTCGGTATTTGTGGATTCTAAACTATTCGATTTGAGACTGACGGAATTAACATCGTCGTCTTGTTCAGGATTTTTCAATCCCAAACTGATATATTATTTATTAGCGGATAAATCTACGCTGGCGTGCTCAGGATTTTCAGATCCTGAACTATTAGTTTTATTAATGACGGATAATTCAACGTCGTTGTGCTCAGGATGATCCCAAGCTATATAAACTGCCTTCAGCAATAACCGTTTCGGTTTTATATACCTTTTGCTCATCTAAATATTTTTTAATAATATATTCTTTTAATGGAAGAATATTTTTTTCCTCAATTAAACACAAATCGTTTTTATCCTCGTCAAAATATTCGAGTTTCTCTTTATTTCCCTTATACTCCATGATTCCTTTCTCGATATCCCATTTAGCTCCAATCTTTCTAAACCCTCAATTTCATAGAATAAACGTTGTTCCGCAAATATATTTATCAAATGATAATATTTTATGATTGAATATCCATGTACTGTAGATACTCTGTTGTGTATTGATAATTCCCTTTTATTCTTATAAATGCCCTTTTTTATATAGCACGCGGTGTCTCCTGTATCTATTAATATTTTCCGTTGTCTTTTAGTTTTTCTGGCTACCCTTGTTATATGAGGCATTCCTCTGTAAGGTGCTGATCTAAAAATGGCCCTCGTTGATATTATTTACCCTTATTGTTTTTTGAGCTGGCTGGTTGACTTTTCCCGTTGATACCCGTTTTATCGGGGGGTGTGTTTCGGACTGATTTACATGATTTACATTGTGTTATGTTTTTGCGCTGGGTATTGATTATAATTATTTCTTTGGAAATTATTATTAAAATTGTGTCGGTTATTATTATAATTCCACTGGTTGTTATTATTCCAAGATGATTATAATTTTTATACGGACGATTTTGAACTCTTATGGAGCCGTCTACTTCCATAGGTTATGGTGGTGGTTGAACTTTGGAATTATTATTAAAATTCCAATTGTTATTCGCTCCCAAGTTTCCGTTTTGCGGATAATTAATTATAATAATAATTCATTTCTAAATCCTTTATACCTATTTGCAAATTGAGCTCTAAAGTTGTTAGACTCTAATTCCTTACACTTTGCCAAAGCATTTGGCAAGTCTGGTGGGTTAAGAGAGAAGAGGGTTAAGAGAGAAGATATCCTGGGAGTGGAGGAGAAGGATCTGGCGTGTCGCAAGGATCAGTGGAGTCAGTGGCCAGCAAAGGTGGTCCCAGGACGAGCGTTGCCTCGCCCAAGGACGATACACCCTGCACCATAACATCCTAAATCCGTTCCGGCCGGCAGAAGGACCTTCAGAAGGGAAGGCAAGAACCTGACGTGTCTGTAAGGGTCAGTGGAATCAGTGGTCGGTACAGGTGGTCCCAGGACGAGCGTTGCCTCGCCCCAGGACGATACACCCTACCCCATAACATCCTAAGCCCAGACCGACCGGCGGGTGGTCTTCCAGAGGAGACGACTGCGACGTAGCGGGTTCGGATCTGGCGTGTCGCAAGGACAGTGGAGTCAGTGGTCGGCAAAGGTGTTCCCAGGACGAGCGTTGCCTCGCCCAAGGACGATACACCGTGCCCCATAACATCTTAGTCCCGGCCGGGCCGACTCGTCGTCCACGTCAAGGAGCAAGCAGTACCACGGAGGCAAGGCGTTGCAGGAGAAGCGCCGCAGGAGTAGTGAGATCTCCAAAGAAATAATATAAGAATCAGCAGAATAAACGGCTATATTAAGAACCCATTGCTTTTCCTTGGTCGGGCAATCACACAAATCATAAATTTGGTGGGACGAACGCACAAACTCTCTGAGCTAGCCGCTGCAATCCTTATCGAGCGAAATAAGAAAATCTGTTCGTTACACCCTTATAAAATTTCATTTGGAAATTACCCATGAACTATTACATTCCACTGGCGCTACTTCATTTCAAAAAAGGAGAGGTCGACCAACAAATGCAAAGAGATCATCGGGATCCCCAAGCAGTGTTTCTTTGAATCAATCAAAGAAGTACAAATTTCAGACAAATCCTTCAGTGTCACAACGTTATGATAAAGTTGAACATATTATACCTATTTGCAAATTGAGCTCTAAAGTTGTTAGACTCTAATTCCTTACACTTTGCCAAAGCATTTGGCAAGTCTGGTGGGTTAAGAGAGAAGAGTGTTTCTGAGATTGAACCGTTTAATCCAGAAATAAAAATTCTTAGAGCGTTGCTCCTAATTGTTTTATTTGTTTCCTTCGTTATAACGCTGTCCTTTCCATAAGTCATTATAGTTTTATTTATGAGTAACGTCATTTTCTTGTTTACTTCGTTGTAGAATTCTGTAATGGTCATGGGTCCCTGTCTTAAGATGCTTAATTCTGATTCGAGTATATGGATTGGTCTTTTATCGTTATAAATAAAATCCAATCTGGAAAGAATTGCTTGAAAGTTTAAAACGGTACCATGGTTGGTTAGAGCATCGTGTGCTGCGCCCATGATTTTATTACGTAAAATTGTTAAAGCGATAAAATATTGTTCACTTTCAATTTAATATAGACTCATTGCGGTTTCCGCCGCTTTTCTCCAGCCTACATATTGGGTTATTTCACCTGTGAACTTTAGTAAGGATTTAACTACCTCTAATGTAGTTTCGCATTTTATGGTTCGGTCAATTGTTTGGATCTTATAGTCTTCCACCTCATTTTTGTTAGCGGTTAACTGCCCTTCTATCCCTTCAATTTTTCTGGTTACTTCACTCAACTGTACATTTATTAATCGGTTTATTAATTCCATTGTCAGATTGATGGCGCTGGATATCCCGCCCGCAGAAAGGGTTGATACTGAACCTCCGGTTGCCATTGTTAAATTTAAGTTATCAAAACTATTTATCAAATCTTTCAGATTGTTTTACTTTAATTGATATTGTAATATTTAATTTTAATGTAGTATTCTCTGTATCTTAATCTTAATTTTTTTAATTTTTATTTAATGACTTAGTGTTGTTTTTATCTGCCTACGATACACGACTTTCCATGGGAGTCCTTCCTTCAGTGTAGTTGGGGGAGGGTAGGGGTCTTCCTTCAATTGGTTGGTCTTAAAATTCTTTGTTGGAGTCTTCCTTCAATTGGGTCGTCTTGATTATTCTTTATTGGGGTCTTCCTTCAATTTTGAATGTGGAAGGGAGCTATGTTCATGGGTTGGATAACTTGCATCAGTGGGTTGCTTTCCAGGCTTCGGAATCATCGTTATGATTGCTGATTTCCATTAGCTTGGAAAGTGTCCCAGTCTTAGAGCGCTATTGAGCAATAGGACTAAGAAAAGTACAGCTTTGATGGGAAGGACTTTGAGCGTCCTGTTATCTAGGAGGTCCTCACCAGGCGATTTTTTAGGTTTGAGCTTTTTGATCTGCGTTACAACCTCTTCTAAAGTAACAGGGTTTGTGGGAAGGGCCATTTGAAAAGGTTGGTCCAAGAGTGTTTGCACCCTGTATCGGTGTTCTGCCGGAGTAAGATTCAATGGCTTAAATCTATCCTCTAAGCTGTTTGCAAAGATATCGGCCTTCTCCTGACTGGAGCCGCACCAACCACCAGCCGGATTTCTGATGGGAGCATTTGGAATAACTTGTCTTTTAAGGTTATTCGTGAGTTTCCACAGCGAGCTATACACTTGTGGCCCAATGTGATCAGTAGCTGATCAAAGTCGTTTTTAGTCCAACGCTTATTTGGAGGAAGATACAGAGAAGCTAATTTGATAATACCACCACTCCGTTGGTACATTGAGACTGGTGACTTGTAAATCAGTGCGCATTTTGTTTCAATTGAAAGTTTATTAATTGGCACCCCTTTTACGATAAAAAAGTCCAAAGCTGTTGGCGTCAGTCTAGTCGGTGCATCAGGACTTGCATTTTCCAGCATTTGGTCAAAGTGGTCTTGTTTGTTTTTCACCAGAACTTTGTTAAGAAGATTTGATAACCTTTTGTAAATGTTGTGGGCGCGTGCGTCTCCTGTTCTGGAAAATTCTCGTCTAGCGCTTCGTTTGAGATGTATGAGGAACTAAAGCGTTTTGTGGAAGTATACTGCGTCTACTCTGGGTAGGAGAATTTCTGCTTCCTGGTGTAGCAAGTGTCGCAGCCACGTGAATTTTGTCCATGAACATCACTATAGCATCTTCGATGTCTTCTGGATAATTTATGTCCATGTTTAGGTTAATGCTTCTGTCTAGGACATTCCTAAATGTTTCGACAGAGAAGCCGGGAGCTAGTAAGGATTTCTTTCTGGATTTATATTGAGGAGTGTGGCTTAATGTTGCTACTATAGGTAGGTGATCAGAAGATAGATCGTATTTTGTTTCAATTGAAAGTTTATTTATTGGCACCCCTTTTACGATTAAAAAAGTCCAAAGCTGTTGGCGTCTAGTGTTAGATGAGTAAAAGGTAGGTTCACGTGTAGCTAGAACTTAGCTAGAACTAGTTATGATGGCCTCTTGTAGTCGTTTTCATCGACTGCCCTTAGGTTGCCCCATCATTGGTGCTTAGCATTGTAATCCCCTCCAGCTATACACTTGGGGCCCAATGTGATCAGTAGCTGATCAAAGTCGTTTTTAGTCCAACGCTTATTTGGAGGAAGATACAGAGATAATACCACCACTCGTTGGTACATTGAGACTGGTGACTTGTAAATCAGTGCGCATTTTGTTTCAATTGAAAGTTTATTAATTGGCACCCCTTTTACGATAAAAAAGTCCAAAGCTGTTGACGTCAGTCTAGTGTTAGATGAGTAAAAGGTAGGTTCACCTGTAGCTAGAACTTCGCTAGAACTAGTTATGATGGCCTCTTGTAGTCGTTTTTCTCGACTGCATGCCCTTAGGTTGCCCCACCATTCGTGCTTAGCATTGTAATCCCCTCCTGCTATACACTTGGGGCCCAATGTGATCAGTAGCTGATCAAAGTCGTTTTTTCGTTCTTGTCGAAACAGTACTTGTCGGAGCAGTACTTGTCGAAGCTCCCAGCTCACAGTGTACGTTGTTGTTGTTAAACAAACAAGAGAAGTGGTAACTGTATTAGTTACTCTTGAAGCAGAGCTGGTTTTACCAAGACTTCCTTGTGAAAGGCCAAAAGAATCGTATTGCCTTGAGGCAATCATGGCTCGTATCTCTGCTAGAGTATGTCCAGCGATTTTCTTCATCTTCTTGAATCCATTCAGCTCTTCCGAGAGCGGCGGACTAGAAGGTGTGTTTTTATCCATTTAATAATTAACTAAATTTTCAACTCGGAAAAAATAGAAATCATTTTCTTATCTCACGCCGGCCTGTGCGTTAACAAGTCAGAGACAAGACACCAGCCTAATGGGCAGGGTCGTTCACTGAGTTTTTAGTTTCGCTCTGGTGTTTACTGTTTTTGCGAAGTCCACAGAGAGATGGGCCCAATGGGTAGAAAATGCAAGTTTAACGCACCTTATCCACTCTTGTTTGTTGTTGTCCATATGCCGACTCTGAAAGGCAGAGTCCAAGATTTAAAATGCGTTCTGTTTTACACAGCAACGACTGCAGGTTTGCGACTAAAGTTAAAGAGATTTATAATCTTATTTTTAAAATTTTTATTTGATTTTGATCACCGAACTTTACTGACGTATCGATCGAAGGAACGAGGCAGTCAGTCTCAACACGCAAAGAGTACGTACGCGAGGATAGTCGAGGAGAGTACCGGCGCGAGTTGCGCGGTCAGCGCGCAGTCGGAACGGGGTCTGAAGGCGGAGGTGTGGGAGACAGTTAGTGAGACAGCGAGATCGCGTACAGAAGGAGGCCGAGAGTCGGAGTGTTAACAGAAGGATCTCGGAAGTGTGAACGCGCGGTCAAGGAAAGGAGCAGTGCAAGCATCGGGCGGCAAGAAGACCGAAGGACGCGGAAGGACGATCAGCACAAGCAAGTGGATATCCTGGGAGTGGAGGAGAAGGATCTGGCGTGTCGCAAGGATCAGTGGAGTCAGTGGCCAGCAAAGGTGGTCCCAGGACGAGCGTTGCCTCGCCCAAGGACGATACACCCTGCACCATAACATCCTAAATCCGTTCCGGCCGGCAGAAGGACCTTCAGAAGGGAAGGCAAGAACCTGACGTGTCTTTAAGGGTCAGTGGAATCAGTGGTCGGTACAGGTGGTCCCAGGACGAGCGTTGCCTCGCCCCAGGACGATACACCCTACCCCATAACATCCTAAGCCCAGACCGACCGGCGGGTGGTCTTCCAGAGGAGACGACTGCGACGTAGCGGGTTCGGATCTGGCGTGTCGCAAGGACAGTGGAGTCAGTGGTCGGCAAAGGTGTTCCCAGGACGAGCGTTGCCTCGCCCAAGGACGATACACCGTGCCCCATAACATCTTAGTCCCGGCCGGGCCGACTCGTCGTCCACGTCAAGGAGCAAGCAGTACCACGGAGGCAAGGCGTTGCAGGAGAAGCGCCGCAGGAGTAGTGAGATCTCCAAAGAAATAATATAAGAATCAGCAGAATAAACGGCTATATTAAGAACCCATTGCTTTTCCTTGGTCGGGCAATCACACAAATCATAAATTTGGTGGGACGAACGCACAAACTCTCTGAGCTAGCCGCTGCAATCCTTATCGAGCGAAATAAGAAAATCTGTTCGTTACACCCTTATAAAATTTCATTTGGAAATTACCCATGAACTATTACATTCCACTGGCGCTACTTCATTTCAAAAAAGGAGAGGTCGACCAACAAATGCAAAGAGATCATCGGGATCCCCAAGCAGTGTTTCTTTGAATCAATCAAAGAAGTACAAATTTCAGACAAATCCTTCAGTGTCACAACGTTATGATAAAGTTGAACATATTATACCTATTTGCAAATTGAGCTCTAAAGTTGTTAGACTCTAATTCCTTACACTTTGCCAAAGCATTTGGCAAGTCTGGTGGGTTAAGAGAGAAGAGTGTTTCTGAGATTGAACCGCTTAATCCAGAAATAAAAATTCTTAGAGCGTTGCTCCTAATTGTTTTATTTGTTTCCTTCGTTATAACGCTGTCCTTTCCATAAGTCATTATAGTTTTATTTATGAGTAACGTCATTTTCTTGTTTACTTCGTTGTAGAATTCTGTAATGGTCATGGGTCCCTGTCTTAAGATGCTTAATTCTGATTCGAGTATATGGATTGGTCTTTTATCGTTATAAATAAAATCCAATCTGGAAAGAATTGCTTGAAAGTTTAAAACGGTACCATGGTTGGTTAGAGCATCGTGTGCTGCGCCCATGATTTTATTACGTAAAATTGTTAAAGCGATAAAATATTGTTCACTTTCAATTTAATATAGACTCATTGCGGTTTCCGCCGCTTTTCTCCAGCCTACATATTGGGTTATTTCACCTGTGAACTTTAGTAAGGATTTAACTACCTCTAATGTAGTTTCGCATTTTATGGTTCGGTCAATTGTTTGGATCTTATAGTCTTCCACCTCATTTTTGTTAGCGGTTAACTGCCCTTCTATCCCTTCAATTTTTCTGGTTACTTCACTCAACTGTACATTTATTAATCGGTTTATTAATTCCATTGTCAGATTGATGGCGCTGGATATCCCGCCCGCAGAAAGGGTTGATACTGAACCTCCGGTTGCCATTGTTAAATTTAAGTTATCAAAACTATTTATCAAATCTTTCAGATTGTTTTACTTTAATTGATATTGTAATATTTAATTTTAATGTAGTATTCTCTGTATCTTAATCTTAATTTTTTTAATTTTTATTTAATGACTTAGTGTTGTTTTTATCTGCCTACGATACACGACTTTCCATGGGAGTCCTTCCTTCAGTGTAGTTGGGGGAGGGTAGGGGTCTTCCTTCAATTGGTTGGTCTTAAAATTCTTTGTTGGAGTCTTCCTTCAATTGGGTCGTCTTGATTATTCTTTATTGGGGTCTTCCTTCAATTTTGAATGTGGAAGGGAGCTATGTTCATGGGTTGGATAACTTGCATCAGTGGGTTGCTTTCCAGGCTTCGGAATCATCGTTATGATTGCTGATTTCCATTAGCTTGGAAAGTGTCCCAGTCTTAGAGCGCTATTGAGCAATAGGACTAAGAAAAGTACAGCTTTGATGGGAAGGACTTTGAGCGTCCTGTTATCTAGGAGGTCCTCACCAGGCGATTTTTTAGGTTTGGGCTTTTTGATCTGCGTTACAACCTCTTCTAAAGTAACAGGGTTTGTGGGAAGGGCCATTTGAAAAGGTTGGTCCAAGAGTGTTTGCACCCTGTATCGGTGTTCTGCCGGAGTAAGATTCAATGGCTTAAATCTATCCTCTAAGCTGTTTGCAAAGATATCGGCCTTCTCCTGACTGGAGCCGCACCAACCACCAGCCGGATTTCTGATGGGAGCATTTGGAATAACTTGTCTTTTAAGGTTATTCGTGAGTTTCCACAGCGAGCTATACACTTGTGGCCCAATGTGATCAGTAGCTGATCAAAGTCGTTTTTAGTCCAACGCTTATTTGGAGGAAGATACAGAGAAGCTAATTTGATAATACCACCACTCCGTTGGTACATTGAGACTGGTGACTTGTAAATCAGTGCGCATTTTGTTTCAATTGAAAGTTTATTAATTGGCACCCCTTTTACGATAAAAAAGTCCAAAGCTGTTGGCGTCAGTCTAGTCGGTGCATCAGGACTTGCATTTTCCAGCATTTGGTCAAAGTGGTCTTGTTTGTTTTTCACCAGAACTTTGTTAAGAAGATTTGATAACCTTTTGTAAATGTTGTGGGCGCGTGCGTCTCCTGTTCTGGAAAATTCTCGTCTAGCGCTTCGTTTGAGATGTATGAGGAACTAAAGCGTTTTGTGGAAGTATACTGCGTCTACTCTGGGTAGGAGAATTTCTGCTTCCTGGTGTAGCAAGTGTCGCAGCCACGTGAATTTTGTCCATGAACATCACTATAGCATCTTCGATGTCTTCTGGATAATTTATGTCCATGTTTAGGTTAATGCTTCTGTCTAGGACATTCCTAAATGTTTCGACAGAGAAGCCGGGAGCTAGTAAGGATTTCTTTCTGGATTTATATTGAGGAGTGTGGCTTAATGTTGCTACTATAGGTAGGTGATCAGAAGATAGATCGTATTTTGTTTCAATTGAAAGTTTATTTATTGGCACCCCTTTTACGATTAAAAAAGTCCAAAGCTGTTGGCGTCTAGTGTTAGATGAGTAAAAGGTAGGTTCACGTGTAGCTAGAACTTAGCTAGAACTAGTTATGATGGCCTCTTGTAGTCGTTTTCATCGACTGCCCTTAGGTTGCCCCATCATTGGTGCTTAGCATTGTAATCCCCTCCAGCTATACACTTGGGGCCCAATGTGATCAGTAGCTGATCAAAGTCGTTTTTAGTCCAACGCTTATTTGGAGGAAGATACAGAGATAATACCACCACTCGTTGGTACATTGAGACTGGTGACTTGTAAATCAGTGCGCATTTTGTTTCAATTGAAAGTTTATTAATTGGCACCCCTTTTACGATAAAAAAGTCCAAAGCTGTTGACGTCAGTCTAGTGTTAGATGAGTAAAAGGTAGGTTCACCTGTAGCTAGAACTTCGCTAGAACTAGTTATGATGGCCTCTTGTAGTCGTTTTTCTCGACTGCATGCCCTTAGGTTGCCCTACCATTCGTGCTTAGCATTGTAATCCCCTCCTGCTATACACTTGGGGCCCAATGTGATCAGTAGCTGATCAAAGTCGTTTTTTCGTTCTTGTCGAAACAGTACTTGTCGGAGCAGTACTTGTCGAAGCTCCCAGCTCACAGTGTACGTTGTTGTTGTTAAACAAACAAGAGAAGTGGTAACTGTATTAGTTACTCTTGAAGCAGAGCTGGTTTTACCAAGACTTCCTTGTGAAAGGCCAAAAGAATCGTATTGCCTTGAGGCAATCATGGCTCGTATCTCTGCTAGAGTATGTCCAGCGATTTTCTTCATCTTCTTGAATCCATTCAGCTCTTCCGAGAGCGGCGGACTAGAAGGTGTGTTTTTATCCATTTAATAATTAACTAAATTTTCAACTCGGAAAAAATAGAAATCATTTTCTTATCTCACGCCGGCCTGAGCGTTAACAAGTCAGAGACAAGACACCAGCCTAATGGGCAGGGTCGTTCACTGAGTTTTTAGTTTCGCTCTGGTGTTTACTGTTTTTGCGAAGTCCACAGAGAGATGGGCCCAATGGGTAGAAAATGCAAGTTTAACGCACCTTATCCACTCTTGTTTGTTGTTGTCCATATGCCGACTCTGAAAGGCAGAGTCCAAGATTTAAAATGCGTTCTGTTTTACACAGCAACGACTGCAGGTTTGCGACTAAAGTTAAAGAGATTTATAATCTTATTTTTAAAATTTTTATTTGATTTTGATCACCGAACTTTACTGACGTATCGATCGAAGGAACGAGGCAGTCAGTCTCAACACGCAAAGAGTACGTACGCGAGGATAGTCGAGGAGAGTACCGGCGCGAGTTGCGCGGTCAGCGCGCAGTCGGAACGGGGTCTGAAGGCGGAGGTGTGGGAGACAGTTAGTGAGACAGCGAGATCGCGTACAGAAGGAGGCCGAGAGTCGGAGTGTTAACAGAAGGATCTCGGAAGTGTGAACGCGCGGTCAAGGAAAGGAGCAGTGCAAGCATCGGGCGGCAAGAAGACCTAAGGACGCGGAAGGACGATCAGCACAAGCAAGTGGATATCCTGGGAGTGGAGGAGAAGGATCTGGCGTGTCGCAAGGATCAGTGGAGTCAGTGGCCAGCAAAGGTGGTCCCAGGACGAGCGTTGCCTCGCCCAAGGACGATACACCCTGCACCATAACATCCTAAATCCGTTCCGGCCGGCAGAAGGACCTTCAGAAGGGAAGGCAAGAACCTGACGTGTCTTTAAGGGTCAGTGGAATCAGTGGTCGGTACAGGTGGTCCCAGGACGAGCGTTGCCTCGCCCCAGGACGATACACCCTACCCCATAACATCCTAAGCCCAGACCGACCGGCGGGTGGTCTTCCAGAGGAGACGACTGCGACGTAGCGGGTTCGTAGCGGGAAGGATCTGGCGTGTCGCAAGGACAGTGGAGTCAGTGGTCGGCAAAGGTATTCCCAGGACTAGCGTTGCCTCGCCCAAGGACGATACACCGTGCCCCATAACATCTTAGTCCCGGCCGGGCCGACTCGTCGTCCACGTCAAGGAGCAAGCAGTACCACGGAGGCAAGGCGTTGCAGGAGAAGCGCCGCAGGAGTAGTGAGATCTCCAAAGAAATAATATAAGAAACAGCAGAATAAACGGCTATATTAAGAACCCATTGCTTTTCCTTGGTCGGACAATCACACAAATCATAAATTTGGTGGGACGAACGCACAAACTCTCTGAGCTAGCCGCTGCAATCCTTATCGAGCGAAATAAGAAAATCTGTTCGTTACACCCTTATAAAATTTCATTTGGAAATTACCCATGAACTATTACATTCCACTGGCGCTACTTCATTTCAAAAAAGGAGAGGTCGACCAACAAATGCAAAGAGATCATCGGGATCCCCAAGCAGTGTTTCTTTGAATCAATCAAAGAAGTACAAATTTCAGACAAATCCTTCAGTGTCACAACGTTATGATAAAGTTGAACATATTATACCTATTTGCAAATTGAGCTCTAAAGTTGTTAGACTCTAATTCCTTACACTTTGCCAAAGCATTTGGCAAGTCTGGTGGGTTAAGAGAGAAGAGTGTTTCTGAGATTGAACCGTTTAATCCAGAAATAAAAATTCTTAGAGCGTTGCTCCTAATTGTTTTATTTGTTTCCTTCGTTATAACGCTGTCCTTTCCATAAGTCATTATAGTTTTATTTATGAGTAACGTCATTTTCTTGTTTACTTCGTTGTAGAATTCTGTAATGGTCATGGGTCCCTGTCTTAAGATGCTTAATTCTGATTCGAGTATATGGATTGGTCTTTTATCGTTATAAATAAAATCCAATCTGGAAAGAATTGCTTGAAAGTTTAAAACGGTACCATGGTTGGTTAGAGCATCGTGTGCTGCGCCCATGATTTTATTACGTAAAATTGTTAAAGCGATAAAATATTGTTCACTTTCAATTTAATATAGATTCATTGCGGTTTCCGCCGCTTTTCTCCAGCCTACATATTGGGTTATTTCACCTGTGAACTTTAGTAAGGATTTAACTACCTCTAATGTAGTTTCGCATTTTATGGTTCGGTCAATTGTTTGGATCTTATAGTCTTCCACCTCATTTTTGTTAGCGGTTAACTGCCCTTCTATCCCTTCAATTTTTCTGGTTACTTCACTCAACTGTACATTTATTAATCAGTTTATTAATTCCATTGTCAGATTGCTGGCGCTGGATATCCCGCCCGCAGAAAGGGTTGATACTGAACCTCCGGTTGCCATTGATAAATTTAAATTATCAAAACTATTTATCAAATCTTCCAGATTGTTTTAATTAAATTGATATTGTAATATCTAATTTTAATGTAGTATTCTCTGTATCTTAATCTTAATTTTTTTTAAATTTTATTTAAAGACTTAGTGTTGTTTTTAACTGCTCAC
Organism: Drosophila mauritiana; assembly: GCF_004382145.1. Classification (NCBI taxonomy): domain Eukaryota; kingdom Metazoa; phylum Arthropoda; class Insecta; order Diptera; family Drosophilidae; genus Drosophila; species Drosophila mauritiana. The sequence continues at coordinate 26,115,373 of NC_046669.1, forward strand.
GATACTTTCCTTGGGAGTTCTTCCTTCAGTGTAGTTGGGGGAGGGTAGGGGTCTTCCTTCAATTGGTTGGTCTTAATAATTCTTTGTTAAAGTCCCTTTTCAATTGGGTCGCCTTGATTATTATTTATTGGGGTCTTTCTTCAATTTTGTATATAGACCTTTTTTTTAAATTTGTTTGAATTTCTTTGGGTTCGTAGTTGAGTTCTGATTTTTTATTATTATTGTGTTCTCGTAATTTAAATTAAGTATTCAGTCCACCTTTTTACATTAAATTCTTAATTGGATTATTGCTTGATTTTCAATTAAGTTTTTCCACGATCACTGTCACAGTAGTTAGATGTCGTTGAGTTATTGTGGATGTTTTCATTTTTCCACTAAAAATATGGATTGTTGGCGGCGCGAGTTCCGTTTTATATTTAACTTATTATCGTTAATATGTTAATATGATATCGATATGATATAATCAATCAAATACTACCCTGTACTTCATTATGCTAGAAGCATCCGTTTTTTTGGTGGTGTGATAGGTGATCTAATCGAAACTGTGCAAATCTACTATTTTCAATAGGAAGATAAAATATATTTTCAGTGATCATATTAATTGCTGTTGACCGAAAATTTTCGTTTGGTTTAGAGGTATTTTGATTTTGCTCATCATTAATTTGACGGGTTGGACCTGTTTTTGCCCTTCATTAATGAACCCATGATTTTGATATGGATAGTATTGATTTCGGTCATTATACTGTTGTTCGTAATAATTAGGTTGAAATTGTTTGAATTCATGCGCGTCTTGAAATATCATTTTGTCAATAGACATTTCAGTTTGCTCACACTCTCTTAGTCGTTTGGTAATCGGGAAGATAGTATTTTTAGATGTAGAGAGGTTGTTTAAGGATTTTGAGTTTTGTTGGGATGCTGTTCGAAAGGATTTTTTGAATAATTGGTTGTGGTTCATGTATTGGTTGGGTCTGATATAATTATATGCGTGCCATAGTTTGGTTAATAGTCATCTGCTGTATATAGCTAGGCCTAAATGGTTTTGGAACTTTTAGGTTGGAAGGGTTGAGAGAGAATATTTTGGGTAACTTGGGCGATATTGAGTTTGGATATTTGTATTGAATTTATGGGATTTAGAATTCTGATTAGGATTTGAGTTTTTATTACGGTATTCTGGGTTTTTATTAAATTCAAAATTAATGTGTTCTTCATAAATTCCCTTATTTTGTGCAATAGTAATTAAAGATCTTAAGTCTGTAATGTAGTGATGAGCTAAAATAGTTAAAAATTATATTGGTAGTTTCCTTATCAGTATCTTAATAGTATTTTATAGCCTAAATATAAAGAAGAAAATCCAGTTGGTTACCTACCAGGTGTAGTTTCGAAATAAATAATTGACGTCGTCTTTCCGTTTCTTCGCAGAATGCCCTTAGGTTTCCTTTGTATGGTGTCTCCCTGAAGCTCTCCAGAAGTTTTTAGTTTGGTGTTTGGGTTTTAAATTCTGCGATGAGTCTTGATTTGAGGGTAGGCCAATCTTCGATGTTCGGAAGTCCGAAAGATTTTGTTATTTGTCCGTCAAAGTTCGTTTCGACGCCTCCAAGTAGAATCCTCTGTTTTCGGACATCAATAGTTTGGTAGAAGGGAATTACGTAAGCCACTCTGCTGACGAAGGTTTGAAAGGTTTCTGGATCACCCTTGAATAGCATAATGTCTTTAAGCTGCCGACGGCAATTATTATTTGTTCCATTTTTATTGTAAATTTTAAAATTTTTGTATTTTATTTATTTATTTTTTTTTTGTTTGTTTGGAATTTAATGTTTTCACTTACACTTTTTTTCTTATTGTATATTTTTAATTTTCGTGTTGTATTATTAATTTTATCTCTCTTTTTTTTATTAAAGTATAAAAATTAGCTTAACTTAACTTTCTTAGAATTTTATATAATATATAATTTGCAGATATGCAGATATGCAAGGATGTGCAAGGACACTAGAATAAGAAGATGCGTAACGCCATAAAATTTTTTGGCACACGATTTTTTCGGCATGGCTCCCGTGGTGGCTGCAGGCTCTCTCGAATTTTTGTTCAAGAGCGAGAGGGCGGAAAGCTCTACAGCGAACAGCTCTTTTCTGTGATACTTTGACTTTTGCAATAAACAGTTTTCATATTTTTATTTATTTTTTATTTTATTTTTTTTTATATTTTATTATTACACAATAGACTCGGACTTTGGGAAACTAAAATCACCATCTGATCTTTTTGGAAAATACACATTAAAGCTTTGAAATATATTTAAAAATAATAAAAATAAATATGTACAAAAAAATGTATTGTTGAGCAATGCATTAAGTGCACAAATGAAAGTAGTGCTTTCTCATTATGGTATTTGTTGAAAATATGTAATAAAGTCAATGCACTGGGTCTTCCTCTTTTGGTCGCGGTAACCAGATGCTTTTTTCTCTTATTGTGAGACTCTCTTTATCATGTAATTTGGCTGCCTGCGTGCAGTAATATTGTACTCAAGATCAGTCACAATAAATATTTGAAGCGAATAGGTTATGGGCCCAGCTCACGCGGACATAAATGTGATTATTTCTAAACGAATAAGAATATTCAGCATCTTTAAAGATATTGTGATTCAGGGATTTAATACGAAAAAATTATCGAAGTAAAAATTAGTTCATCAATAAACCAAATAGAAAAACTTTATTATGAAAACTACAGTGCGTGGGCTGTACAAATAAAGAGTGTCTTAATTCATGCGAAATTATGGTGGGTAGTGTGTGGACGTGTGGTTAAAAACGAAAGTGATAGTGCTGAGCTAAAGGCTTTGTTCGGCGCGAAGGACGAAAAAGCATTAGCAAGTATAATGCTATGCATAAAGACATCCCAAATTAACCATATAAAAAACTTTGAGACGGCTGTAGAGGCATGGCATAGGCTTAGTGAAATCCACACTCCCTCAGGACCGGCACGACGTATATGCTTGCTAAAGCAGTTGTTGCACATGAGACTGTATGAAACAGAAGTTGTTTCAAGTCATGTGAACAATTTTTGTGCGGTTGAAAAACTAAAAGAAATCCAATTGGTGATCCAAGAAAAGGTCCTTAGTATCCATTCTCCAGTTGGCCGGAATCGTTTGAAAGTTTCGTAGTTGCAATAGAAACGCGCGATGAGTTGCCCACATTGAAAATGTTAAAAATAAAATTACAAGAGGAAGGGCAAAGGCGTATGGCAAATGAAGAACATTCTGTAAAAAGCGAACAAAGTGCATTTGGAATTCGGTCTGCGAAACAAAAACCGAAAAGTGACATTAAGAAGAGTGTGCAAGTAAATAATCAGCAACTGCTTAACGGGAAAAGAACAGTTAATTGTTGGAACTGTGGTCACGAAGCTGTAAACTGTAGGCAAAGGAGAACATAGAGAGAGCGAAAACTTAAATACCGAGAAAAAATTCTCTGTGCTCTGTTCAACTGTACAGCTTGGCGAATTGCGAAAAAATATGTGGTGCCTTGATTCAGGAGCAACGGCCCATTTGTGCGGTGCGAGATCGATATTTAAAAACTTCAGAGAGCATAAAGAGTGCATTCTTTTTGCTGGTAATAAGTATATTATGGCAGTCGCTCGTGGTACAGTGAAAATAGCCTGGCGTAACTCATCATTTGAATTGATCGACGTACTCTTTGTAAAGAATTTACAATGCAACTTTATGTCGGTGTCGAAGGCAATTGAAAACTGATTTCGTGTGTCGTTCGAAAACAGGCGCGGAATTTTAAAGAATGATAAGAATAAAGTTGTTGTGATTGCTAAACTGCAAACTGATTTGTTTTTGTTCCAAAATGAAAGAATAGTTGAAATTACATTTTTCGTTGCACACCAGAGATTCGGTCATTTAAACTTTTCAAGCTTGAACAAAATTATCAAAAAAGCAATGGTACTCGGACTAAAGAAAAAAATTTAAGTGGCGCAAAAGAAAATGACTGTTTAAGTTGCGCAAAAAGCAAAATATTTGTGAAGAGTTTCCCAAAAGCCTCCGGCTTTTCACAAATGAAGTACTGGAGCTAGTGCATAGTGACATCTGTGGTCCAATGCAAGCGACGTCTGTTGGAGGTGCACGCTATTTTGTCACCTTCGTAGATGACAAATCGAGATACACGTTTGTGTATTTCATAAAGACAAGAGATGAAGTACTGGCCAAATTCAAGGAGTTTAAAGCATTTGCCGAAAACCAAAGCGGCAAGAAGTTGAAAGCATTAAGGAGCGACAACGGGCGTGAGTATATGAGTAAAGCGTTTCTATATATTTTGACAGAAAACGGCATAAAGAGACAATTGACGGTACCGCACACCCCACAACAAAACGGTGTAGCGGAGCGCGCTAACCGAACCCTGGTCGAGATGGCAAGGACTATGATGATTCACGCAGGCGCCGGCCACTCACTATGGGCTAAGCTATCAATACTGCTGTTTATCTACGCAATCGCGCTGAGACGTCAGCATTATCTGATGCAACACCGTTCGAGTGGAAGAAAGCAATATGTGTCCCACCTGAAGATATTTGGGTCGAAGGCTATCGTTAATGAGAAGGGCGAAGAAAATATTTTCGTTGGATAGTCTGATGCTTCTAAGGGATGTGTTCAATCCTACAAGGAAGAATGTCTGTGTTGATCGGGACGTAATTGTATTTAAAATCGACCAGGATGATGGTATGACGGCAGGGCAAACAGTGTCTTCTCCCGATATTCAGCTTGTGGAGATGCAGCACCTTCCAGTCTGTGTTGCTGACGGTAAGAAACAAGTTGATGTTTTCCAGGTGTCAGATAAACACGATGACGACGTTGCGTCTGTCGAGCAACCCGATTCAGAGGGAGAAGCGTCATCCACTGAAGATAATGAAGCCACCGAGGTCAGAGGACCTGGACAGGCGATTTACACTGGTAAAACTGGAAGACCGCGAAAACAATACAGCATAGTCAAGGGCATGAGTACGGATGAGGTTCCGATTCCAACAAGCGTCAAGGAGGCTTTAACCATAAGAAACTCTGAGGAATGGAGAACCTCAATGCAGAAGGAGAGAAAACCAAGATTATATGCGTCAACCCCAATAGAAGCATAGGCTTCCTTTTAAGGGGAGTGAAGTAGCATAAATGCTTCACATATTACGCTTACATAAGCATTGTACATACAATCTTGCACCGCACATACAATCTTGCACATGCATAAACACACGAAACATGAAACCAATTCAAATTTTTGCTTACACCTGCGCGTAACTTGTTGTGCAACCATATCGTTCTTTTTGTACACATATAAAAAACCAAACACCACAAATATGCTGACTAGACATTTCCGTTTCTCACGACTCACTTCGAGCCGATCAAAACTCTGTACATTTAGTCTTAAGCTGACATTTCTTAAATAAAGACGTTCACCGAAATTGTTCGTGTTTTCGATTTAAAGTTGGTTCAGAGTTGATCTTTGTTATGGACGGATCATCTATTCGACTGACAAATTAATAACCACGTAAGTATATACCGTTTCGTAAAAATCAACATTCAAATATGCAGACGAGACTTCCATTTGGTGCATGTAGAGCCCGTTTTCCACCGCCAAAGCAATTACTAGTTTGATTGATGAGTAGCGTGCCACTGGTGAGAACGTATCCGTGAAGTTAACGCCGTATCGCTGAGCGCACCCTTTTGCGACAAGTCGAGACTTAAAGCGCTCGACCTTGCCCAATTTTATTACGCTTCTCTACAAAGACCCGATGGCCTTCTCACCTGCCGGCAAATCCACCAATGACCAGGTTTTATTTGCACGTAGGCTCTCCAACTCCTTCTGCATTAAAGTTCTCCATTCCTCAGAGTTTCTTATGGTTAAAGCCTCCTTGACGCTTGTTGGAATTGGAACCTCATCCGTACTCATGCCGTTGACCATGTTGTATTGTTTTCGCGGTCTTCCAGGTTTACCAGTGACCTCGGTGGCTTCATTGTCTTCAGTGGATGATGCTTCTCCCTCTGAATCGGGTTGCTCGACAGACGCAACGTCGTCATCGTGCTTATCTGACACCTGGAAAACATCAACTTGTTTCTTACCGTCAGCAACACAGACTGGAAGGTGCTGCATCTCCACAAGCTGAATATCGGGAGAAGACACTGTTTGCCCTGCGGTCATACCATCATCCTGGTCGATTTCAAATACAATTACGTCCCGATCAACACAGACATTCTTCCTTGTAGGATTGAACACATCCCTTAGAAGCATCAGACTATCCAACGAAAATATTTTCTTCGCCCTTCTCATTAAACTTCTTCTTAGTGGCTTTGTTCAGCACGATAGCCTTCGACCCAAATATCTTCAGGTGAGAGACATATTGCTTTCTTCCACTCGAACGGTGTTGCATCAGATAATGCTGACGTCTCAGCGCGATTGCGTAGATAAACTGCAGTATTAATAGCTTTAGCCCATAGTGAGTCGCCGACGCCTGCGTGAATCATCAAAGTCCTTGCCATCTCGACCAGGGTTCGGTTAGCGCGCTCCGCTACACCGTTTTGTTGTGGGGTGTGCGGTACCGTCAATTGTCTCTTTATGCCGTTTTCTGTCAAAATATATCTAAACGCTTTACTCATATACTCACGCCCGTTGTCGCTCCTTAATGCTTTCAACTTCTTGCCGCTTTGGTTTTCTGCAAATGCTTTAAACTCCTTGAATTTGGCCAGTACTCCATCTCTTGTCTTTATGAAAAACACAAACGTGTATCTCGATTTGTCATCTACGAAGGTGACAAAATAGCGTGCACCTCCAACAGACGTCGATTGCATTGGACCACAGATGTCACTATGCACTAGCTCCAGTACTTCATTTGTGAAAAGCCAGAGGCTTTTGGGAAACTCTTCACAAATATTTTGCTTTTTGTGCAACTTAAACAGTCATTTTCTTTTGCGCCACTTAAATTTTTTTTCTTTAGTCCGAATACTATTGCTTTTTTGATAATTTTGTTCAAGCTTGAAAAGTTTAAATTACCGAATCTCTGGTGTCACTTTTTCATTAAATTTGTCTGTGCAACGAAACATGTAATTTCAACTATTCTTTCATTTTGGAACAAAAACAAATCAGTTTGCAGTTTAGCAATCACAACAACTTTATTCTTATCATTCTTTAAAATTCCGCGCCTGTTTTCGAACGACACACGAAATCAGTTTTCAATTGCCTTCGACACCGACATAAAGTTGCATTGTAAATTCTTTACAAAGAGTACGTCGATCAATTCAAATGATGAGTTACGCCAGGCTATTTTCACTGTACCACGAGCGACTGCCATAATATACTTATTACCAGCAAAAAGAATGCGATCTTTATGCTCTCTGAAGTTTTTAAATATCGATCTCGCACCGCACAAATGGGCCGTTGCTCCTGAATCAAGGCACCACATATTTTTTCGCAATTCGCCAAGCTGTACAGTTGAACAGAGCACAGAGAATTTTTTCTCGGTATTTCAGTTTTCGCTCTCTCTATGTTCTCCTTTGCCTACAGTTTACAGCTTCGTGACCACAGTTCCAACAATTAACTGTTCTTTTCCCGTTAAGCAGTTGCTGATTATTTACTTGCACACTCTTCTTAATGTCACTTTTCGGTTTTTGTTTCGCAGACCGAATTCCAAATGCACTTTGTTCGCTTTTTACAGAATGTTCTTCATTTGCCATAAGCCTTTGCCCTTCCTCTTGTAATTTTATTTTTAACATTTTCAATGTGGGCAACTCATCGCGCGTCGAACAAAGCCTTTAGCTCAGCACTATCACTTTCGTTTTTAACCACACGTCCACACACTACCCACCATAATTTCGCATGAATTAAGACACTCTTCATTTGTACAGCCCACGCACTGTAGTTTTCATAATAAAGTTTTTCTATTTGGTTTATTGATGAACTAATTTTTACTTCGATAATTTTTTCGTATTAAATCCCTGAATCACAATATTTAAAGATGCGGAATATTCTTATTCGTTTAGAAATATTCACTTTTATGTCCGCGTGAGCTGGGCCCATAACCTATTCGCTTCAAATATTTATTGTGACTGATCTTGAGTACAATATTATTGCACGCAGGCAGCCAAATTACATGCTAAAGAGACTCTCACAATAAGAGAAAAAAGCTTCTGGTTACCGCGACCAAAAGAGGAAGACCCAGTGCATTGACTTTATTAAATACATATTTTCAACATATACCATAATGAGAAAGCACTACTTTCATTTGTGCACTTAATGCATTGCTCAACAATGCATTTTTTTGTACATATTTATTTTTATTATTTTTAAATATATTTCAAAGCTTTAATGTGTATTTTCCAAAAAGATCAGATGGTGACTTTAGTTTCCCGAAGTCCAAGTCTATTGTGTAATAATAAAATATAAAAAAAAATAAAATAAAAAATAAATAAAAATATGAAAACTGTTTATTGCAAAAGTCATAGTATCATAGAAAAGAGCTGTTCGATGTAGAGCTTTCCGCCCTCTCGCTCTTGAACAAAAATTCGAGAGAGCCTGCATCCACCACGGGAGCCATGCCGAAAAAATCGTGTGCCAAAAAATCGTATGGCGTTACGCATCTTCTTATTCTAGTGTCCTTGCACATCCTTGCATATCTGCATATCTGCAAATTATATATTATATCAAATTCTAAGAAAGTTAAGTTAAGCTAATTTTTATACTTTAATAAAAAAAGAGAGATAAAATTAATAATACAACACGAAAATTAAAAATATACAATAAGAAAAAAAGTGTAAGTGAAAACATTAAATTCCAAACAAACAAAAAAAAAAAATAAATAAATAAAATACAAAAATTTTAAGATTTACAATAAAAATGGAACAAATAATAATTGCCGTCGGCAGCTTAAAGACATTATGCTATTCAAGGGTGATCCAGAAACCATTCAAACCTTCGTCAGCATAGTGGCTTACGTAATTCCCTTCTACCAAACTATTGATGTCCAAAAACAGAGGATTCTACTTGGAGGCGTCGGAAGGAACTTTGACGGACAAGTAACACAATCTTTCGGACTTCCGAACATCGAAGTTTGCCTACCCTCAAATCAAGACTCATCGCAGAATTTAAAACCCAAACACCAAACTAAAAACTTCTGGAGAGCTTCAGGGAGATACCATACAAAGGAAACCTAAGGGCATTCTGCGAAGAAACGGAAAGACGACGTCAATTATTTATTTCGAAACTACACCTGGTAGGTAACCAACTGGATTTTCTTCTTTATATTTAGGCTATAAAATACTATTAAGATACTGATAAGGAAACTACCAATATAATTTTTAACTATTTTAGCTCATCACTACATTACAGACTTAAGATCTTTACTTACTATTGCACAAAATAAGGGAATTTATGAAGAACACATTTGTTCGAGTTACGGGGTTTGGACTGTCACCCGCTCTCCGCTCCCTCTTACGTTCTCCACTCCCTTTTACGCTCTCCCGCTCTTCACCACAGAGTCTCCGAGGAGTCTCCGCTGCGCTTAGGAGAACCCAACGCATTAGAATAAGCTTTAGTGTGAAATAACTACCACGATCAATAAATGTACGCCCGGTCGCGCCCGCGCATTTACAAAGTCAAGTGTTCGCTTTTCTCCGAGTGTTCGATTTTCAGCAAACTAGGAAATTTCCAGGACCAGCAACCCCATCACCCTTACATTTTGGTCCTTCGAAGACGGATATCCTGGATTTTTCAAGTTTGTCCACCAGCGACCAACTTATAAGATAAGTACGAAACTTCCATCCCCTTTAATTGCCGGTCTGCAGCAAAAGGTTCGAAAATCCAATTTCGTTCAATTTGCTGAGATTTATTGTCAAATCAAACGGATTTATCCGACAAAAGGCAATTAAAGAAAAGTACTTATCCATTCTCACGGGCGCCGCCATATTACACCGTTCTAAATTTCTAAGTCCCAATTTTCCGAATATATTTAAATATTCATTCAGTCCAAAAAATGAAAAATTCCAAATGTGAAGAAAGTGAAATTAATTTGTGCCAAGTTCAGTGAAAATTCCTAAAGTCCAACACTCTGCCAAAAGTGGCAAAAATTCTATTCTCGTTTTCACTGTGTCCAACGCAAGCCAAATTCTTTTCGCAAATTTCGCACATTTTTTGCTTCAACTCCGCAGTCCGCTTAACACAATTCGCTATACATTCAAATACAACAATAAACAACACATACCCTCTGGCCATTCAAAGTAAAATATTAATTAAATATTTACCCGCCATTTACCCATATACATTGCATGCATTACATCTCCATATAAATACATACACGCATACATCTCCATATACCTACATATACGCACACATCTCCATATACATCACACATATTAGCGACATACATTGCGCAGATTATCTGCATTCCCTTTAACCAAAGTGTACCAAAGTTTACATTGCCTGTTTCCCAAGTGCCGACGCGGTAAAGGCGTATAACCAAAGTTTACCTAAGTTTTGATTGTTTCCCGTCGGCAAGTCCATACCACAAATAAAATTTATTCCAAGTGCCGACGCGGAAAAGGCGTTTTATTTTCCATCAATGTTTTTCCGTATATTTCCAAATTAATTTCCGAACAATAAATACATTTTAAATTAAGTTAAACATTTTTTAATATTTATTAAATTTTTTTTGAAAATTTTCAAAAAATAATCATCCATAAATAAATAATACGGCCAAATACAAGTCGTTCACCCGACAAATATTTCCTTTTCGTATTGCTGGGATATTAGTTTGTGGTTGTTTTAGAAGTATTTACAGCGCGGAGAAAAGTCTTCAATTCCAGTCATTCCATTTTCTCCGTTTCCAGTTGTAAATAAAAGAATAAAATTTTCTTCCTTCTAATAAACATTTTATATCACCGTGTTCCAATTTCCAAGGGTTCCAACCATAAATAAGGTGGACCCAATTACCGTAAATCACAGGTCATTTATACAATTCGCTGTTCACTCCGAGTCACCTGTCCGATCAGTCTAAACTACGACGTTTCCACTTCGTAAATTTTACACCACTTAAATTATTAAGTGCAGTCTGAGGAATCTGTCTACTTTTTCAAAAGTTTGACCGGGCTCCAAAACCGCTTCCCTTCCGTTTCGTATTTCTTCGATTATGCCCATCGGGGACGATAAGAAGAAATTGTCCGCTGACAAGCCCAGGTCTATTTTTTCACCACAAGGGCCCAAGAGTCCAAGAATCCCAAGCATTTCGGTGAGAACGCCTGCGCAGATTTCCGACGACTGTGCTACTCCATCCAAAGCCACAGTACAGCGCATAGCTAAAAATATGGCTGCTTCAGATCTAGCGCTAGCCAAATTCATTTCGGTTTCTGACCGCTTAAGCGAATTTGAGGCTCAGATCAACACTCCGGAATCCGCAGCTCCAACTGTCACGATGCTTGGCGTCCGTCGCGACCAAGTCCGAACCCTATGGGACAAGGTTGAAAAGGAATACGATCTCTGCTCAGAGTGCCTTGTGTCAGCAGGCGAAGCGGCAGCAAGCAACATGCCTATTCTCAGGGCTAAATACAATTATTGCTATTCAGTCTATGAAAGGTGTGTTGCCCAGCTCGTTGATAAAATCGAGCAGGGCACTTCTCAGTCCATCCCAACCGCGAACGCTGCGCCCCAGGCCTACATTTCCTCTGGCTGTCGGTTGCCTCCATGCGATACAGAAGTTTTCACAGGCGACTATCTTCGCTGGCCGACTTTCCGGGATCTTTTCACAGCCATTTATATCAATAATCCACGGCTGACTCCGGTTGAAAAGTTATTCCATTTAAATGCCAAAACAAGTGGCGACGCGCATGCCATAGTTTCGATTTCGCCTCTCACCAACGAGGGTTTCCGCTCTGCGTGGGAAAACCTGATAGAGCGTTTCGAAAATAAACGATTGTTGGTAAACAGTCAATTGAAAATACTGTTTAATGTGCAGTCGATACCACAGGAATCTGGGGCGGCCTTGAAGGTACTGCAAAGTACTGTTCAAGGTTGCTTGACTTCCTTAGAACTGTCAGGCATCAACACTGAGAACTGGGACTGCCTGCTGGTATATCTGTGCTCATCCAAGCTCCCGAAGATAACTCTCTCCTTATGGGAGCAGTCGCTACATAAGAAAGCCGACATCCCGACATGGGGAGAGCTGAACACCTTCCTCACAGAACGTCATCGAACCCTAGAAGCAATCGATGATGTGAGACCGTCCGTACCGAGTCAGTCGCATTCCAAAGCGATAAACTCAAGTGGGCCCTCTAGAAAATTAAATTCCTACGAGGCGAAAGTGGCTCCAAAATTGAAAAGTTGCGACTTGTGCAACAAGGAGAACCATCCTGTCCGTGTATGTCCGCGGTTTCTCCAAATGTCGGTTGACGACCGGTCAGCCTACATTAAACGGAAGCAGTTATGCTTAAACTGCTTCGCAACGGGACATCAGCTTCGTGAGTGCAAAAGCACTCACAATTGTTTTACTTGCCGTGGCCGGCATCACACGTTGTTGCACCGAAACAACCTCTGTTCCAGCAATTCAAGCCCTTCAAATCCTGCAAGGCCAATTTCCGCTAATCAGGCCAATTTCGTTCCAAATGAGCAAGCCGGTGTTCAAAATTATATCGCCACGGGCTCAAGAGCTATCCTTCTTGGCACTGCCATAATCAATATCTCCCATCTTGGCACTAACTTTAAGGCACGCGCCCTGATCGACTCCGGATCAGAAGCGACATTCATAACCGAGCGACTGTTCAATCTAATTAGATTACCATTCCAGGTGGTTCAAGCCCAAGTCTCGGGCTTAAACCAAACAGTAGCTGCTCAGTCCAAGAAGCTCTGCAGTTTCACCATCCGATCTCCGACTAGGCCCGCGTTGCAGTTGGAGACGACGGCCTATGTCCTCCCTCAACTAGCCGGAAATCTGCCTTCCTACCCAATTCCGCAAAATTTCCTTCGGGATCTTCCCGATTTTCCATTGGCGGATCCAAAGTTCTATGAGAGCGCACAAATAGATGTACTTATCGGAGCCGACATCCTGCCTTCGGTGCTTCTGAGTGGAGCAAAAACCAACATCTGTGGCTCTCTCTTGGGGCAAGAGACCATTTTCGGCTGGGTACTAACTGGGCCAGTCTCAGCCTCAGCCCAAAGCAGAATTTCCTCTTTATCGACACAGATCTCCCACGCGTACGATAATTCACTGGACAAACTCCTCACAAAATGTTGGGAGGTGGAGGATATACCAACAAAGTTGGTAAAAGAATCCGATTCCATGTGCGAGAAGAATTTCCTTCAAACGACCACGAGAAACGAGTGCGGCAAATATGTCGTTACTCTGCCTTTTCGCGACCCAGAACATATCGGTTTCGGGCTAGGGCATTCTAGGTCTTTCGCGTTGGCTCAGTTCTTAAGAAATGAGCAGCGTCTAAAAAGAGATGAGGCCTTGAAAGCGAGATACGATTCGGTGATCCAGGAATATCTCGACTTAAAGCACATGCGACAAGTTCTTCCTACGCATGATTGCAACGCCTATTATATGCCACATCACGCCGTCTTAAAACCGGAGAGCGTAACTACTAAACTCCGTGTAGTATTCAATGCCTCCAGCCCAACATCGAATGGTACCAGTTTAAATGATATCCTTCATGCTGGCCCTGTCTTACAGTCCGACTTGACCATTCAAATTCTGAAGTGGCGCTATTTCCGATACGTGTTCAACGCCGATATCGAGAAAATGTATCGGCAGATCTGGGTAGATCCGAGACACACTCCATTCCAGCGAATACTTTTCCGTAACAATAGAGGGGAAATCAGAGATTTCGAACTGAAAACAGTAACCTTTGGAGTCAATTGCGCGCCTTTCCTGGCGATCCGAGTACTGCAGCAGCTAGCAGCTGACGTAGAACTCAGCCATCCAAAAGCTAGCAATGTCATTCGAAATTTCATGTATGTGGATGATGTTTTAGCCGGAGCGGACTCCACGGAAGAAGCTCAGCTCATGGTGCAAGAGCTCCGAGACGCTCTGAATTCTGCCGGATTTCCGTTGAGGAAATGGACCTCCAACCAAAAGGAAGTTTTAGCGGCCATTCAGAGCAACCATCTTTTAAATACTGATTTTCTCGAGATCGATGCAGAAAGTACTGCCAAAACCCTCGGTATTCGCTGGAAAGCAACCTCCGACGAATTCTTCTTCGTCCCGCCAGAGTTGGCTATCGAAACGTCCTTTACAAAACGCCAAGTCCTGTCCAAAATTGCCAAATTGTTCGACCCTGCCGGCTGGTTAGCGCCGTTTATCGTTCGAGCCAAAATTTTCATGCAGGAGATTTGGCTGCAGGAACTTGGGTGGGACGAAAACATTCCAAATGAGCTTTGTCAGCGATGGCTGAATTTTCTTCAAAGTTATTCAGTGTTAGAGCAGATACGCATTACACGCTGGCTATCGTTTCGTCCAGATTTCAAGGTCGAGCATCATGGCTTTTGCGATGCGTCGCAAAAGGCTTACGGGGCGGCCATATATGTCCGCGTAGAAGTGGGCAGCACCATTATGGTGCAACTCCTGACCGCGAAAACCCGGGTAGCACCAGTCAAAACGGTTTCGCTCCCAAGATTGGAGCTGTGCGGAGCGTTATTGCTTTCCGAAATGGCTGCAGCCATCATTCCGCAGATGCCTACGACTAACTCCGAACTTTACTGTTGGACGGACTCCAAGATAGTGCTTGCTTGGTTAAGCAAGCCAGCATGCCAGTGGACCACATTTGTAGCCAATAGGGTGACGAAGATCGCCCAGGCCACAAAAACGGAGAATTGGTCTCATGTTCAATCTGAGCATAATCCAGCAGACCTGGCAAGTAGAGGAGTTTCCCTCCAAGATCTAGCCGATAGCCAGTTATGGTGGCACGGACCGACTTGGTTGCAAAATCCACGCAACCAATGGCCAACTCAGGTCGACAACGCTCCGGTGACCGACCTGGACGACCTTCTGAAGAGTTGTTGGCACGTTTCTCCAAGCTAAAGAAAGCTCTACGGGTCCTTGCTTATGTTCATCGCTTCATTCAGCGGTGCAGGAAGCAGACATCTCCATCTGATGTGCATCTATTGGCCACTGAAATCGCCGCCGCCGAGCGGTTCCTAATCTCGAACACTCAGCGCAGAGAATTCCCTGTGGAATATCACTGCCTAAGTGAAAAGCGTCCAGTGCCAAGTTCAAGTGCAATCCTAAGCATGAACCCGTTTCTAGATCCGCAAGGACTGATCAGGGCGTGCGGCCGTGTGGCGGCTTCCGAAAGCCTTCAATACAATGAACGGCATCCAGTGATTCTTCCGTATAACTGCCTGCTTTCTCGCCTCCTTGCGAATTTCACTCATCGCATAACTCTCCATGGTGGTAACCAGTTAATGGTGCGTCTCATCCGGTCGAAATACTGGATTCCGAGAATTATGAACCTGATGAAAGCAGTAGTAAATTCGTGCAAAGTATGTGTGATCCACAAAAAGCGGTTGCAAAGCCAACTGATGGGTGTCCTGCCCAAAGAAAGAGCATCGTTCTCCCGACCATTCACGTATACTGGCATGGATTACGCCGGTCCGTTCGATATAAAGAACTATACGGGAAGAGCATGTCTTATTAGAAAGGGGTATGTGTTAGTTTTTGTTTGTTTCTCCACCAAGGCCATCCACTTAGAGCCTACATCTGACTTAACGACCGAAAAGTTTCGTGCAGCTTTCTCTCGTTTTGTATCCAGAAGAGGGTGTCCACGTCAAGTCCAGTCAGACAATGGCAAAACCTTTGTTGGCGCTGCCACCCTGCTTTCCCGCGATTTCCTTCAAGCCGTAAAAGAGTCGGTGACGAATGCCTATATTCATCAAGAGATGCAATGGCAATTTATTCCTCCGGGAGCACCCCATATGGGAGGCCTTTGGGAAGCAGGCGTAAAAAGCTTCAAGACGCTATTTTACAAATGCACGGCCACACGAAAATACACGTTCGAAGAGCTCTCCACGCTTTTGGCAAAAATAGAAGCGTGCCTTAACTCCAGGCCGCTCTCTCCTATGTCTGAAGATCCGACAGACTTGCTGGCTCTGACGCCAGGGCATTTCCTTGTCGGGGGACCCCTTATGTCCACGGTGGAACCCGAAGTAAAGGGGGAAACGAAATCCCTTCTTAATCGGTGGCAGCATTTGAAGGCTCTCCATCAGCAGTTCCGTGTGCGATGGAAAGAAGAGTACCTCAAAGAACTCCACAAGCGTTCTAAATGGCAGGCCCCGTCCAAAAATCTACGCATCGATGACATGGTCGTCATCAAGGACGACAACTTGCCCTCTAATGAGTGGCGGCTCGGCAGAATTGAGTCTGTTTTCCCAGGAGCTGACGGCAACGTCCGTGTAGTAAACATCCGTACTGCACGTGGAGTTATTAAACGTCCAGTGGCAAAAGTGGTGCTTTTGCCGACGGAGTCTTCCGAATCTCCACAATAATAAGCGCTCCTCTCGTCCTTAGTTGTAGTTCACTATCACTAATCATCCGTTATTTTTCATTTCGTTTTCGATCTCCTTTCGACATTCGACTACGCGCAGCATGGCTCCTCGTCAACAAAACGCACGCAGTGCTCGTGCCGTGGAGAGCAGACGTACCCGAGGTATTCAATCCTACCGATGCCGAGTCTGCCGCGGTATCCATCCTCTTCGGAAGTGCGCGAGGTTCCTAAAGCTCAGCGCTGAAAAGCGTTTGCGAGCAGTCCTCATTAACCAATACTGCGCCAATTGCCTCGCTCACGAGCATTCCACGGGAGACTGCCGAAGCGGTGATCGTTGCAAGAAGTGCGACCGATCCCACCACACGCTGCTCCACATGCACGAGCAGGTTAGCTCGTTGTCGCGGTCGCGAGCGCGCTCGCGTCGCCAACCGGTGCCAACCCGGCAAGCAGCTTCGGCCTCGTCCCAACGTTCCCGCCGGCACAATCCGCCAACTCAGCGTAGGAGTTCACCGCCACGACGACCGGAATCGACGACGCCAGGCCCATCGCTCTCGTCGCTGCTGCAACGCCACAGCGTGAACATCCTTCCCACAGCGCTGGTCAAGTTGGAGACCGGGACGAAGACCTTCGAGACCGCAGCACTTATCGATCCGTGCAGCCCCATGAGCTGCATCGACGCTTCGTTGGCGTCAGCCTTTAAGCTTTCGATGACCAATGTTGGCGACGAGAAGGTCTGCACGACGACGATTCGCTCCAGGATCGACGCGAACACGAAGCTCGAGGTCGTGCTCAAGATCGAGCCCAGGGTGCGGATCCGTACACCTGTCCGGGCATTGAGCGACACCGTAGTGTCCAAGTACAGGGACATCATGCTGGCGGATGACGGGTTCCATCGGCCTGCTACCGTATCCATGGTCTTAGGAGCAGACATTTATCCTAAGGTTATCCAATCCGGATTCCTGACCTTCGACGAGGGAATGCCGGTCGCTCAAAAGACCGTGTTTGGGTGGATCGTGTCCGGTGCCTGCAGCTTGCCGTAGGATGGCTATGTTGCAACCACAGTGATTGCAAGGGGGGCGGAATGTTCGAGTTACGGGGTTTGGACTGTCACCCGCTCTCCGCTCCCTCTTACGTTCTCCACTCCCTTTTACGCTCTCCCGCTCTTCACCACAGAGTCTCCGAGGAGTCTCCGCTGCGCTTGGGAGAACCCAACGCATTAGAATAAGCTTTAGTGTGAAATAACTACCACGATCAATAAACGTACGCCCGGTCGCGCCCGCGCATTTACAAAGTCAAGTGTTCGCTTTTCTCCGAGTGTTCGATTTTCAGCAAACTAGGAAATTTCCAGGACCAGCAACCCCATCACCCTTACAACATTAATTTTGAATTTAATAAAAACCCAGAATACCGTTGTTGGGTCATGCAGCCGCCAAAACTGTGCAGTAGACTTAGCTCATATTCTTTTATATTATAAACCAAATTAGGCAGTGGTAGCAGTTGCGATGCCCATAGTGCAAACCGCTGCTCTCGCACGCATTTATCTGTACGGCGCTCATTCCTTGTTTGTTGTTGTTAGCTACCTACGTTTAGCTTGGGCGCTGCATTCCGGCTGCCTGCCCCGCCAATTGCCAATTCGTCGTGTTTCGGAAAAGACTTAGCTTAGGCCCTAGCTGCCTTAAACAATTCGCAAAATAAACAGTGTCGTAATATAAACAAACTTTCTTCGGTTGTCTTTATTTTTCGCAACAGCTATTGAAAAAGCTCAATAGCTAAACAACCGTAATAAAAACTCAAATCCTAATCAGAATTCTAAATCCCATAAATTCAATACAAATATCCAAACTCAATATCGCCCAAGTTACCCAAAATATTCTCTCTCAACCCTTCCAACCTAAAAGTTCCAAAACCATTTAGGCCTAGCTATATACAGCAGATGACTATTAACCAAACTATGGCACGCATATAATTATATCAGACCCAACCAATACATGAACCACAACCAATTATTCAAAAAATCCTTTCGAACAGCATCCCAACAAAACCCAAAATCCTCAAACAACCTCTCTACATCTAAAAATGCTATCTTCCCGATTACCAAACGACTAAGAGAGTGTGAGCAAACTGAAATGTCTATTGACAAAATGATATTTCAAGACGCGCATGAATTCAAACAATTTCAACCTAATTATTACGAACAACAGTATAATGACCGAAATCAATACAATCCATATCAAAATCATGGATTCATTAATGAAGGGCAACAACAGGTCCAACCCGTCAAATTAATGATGAGCAAAATCAAAATACCTCTTCCCAAAGACAAAAATTTTAAACTATATTTTGATAATTGGTTTACGTCTGTAAGCAATCTGATTTCGTTGAAGAAATTAGGAATCTTTACAACAGGTACTGTACGTAAAAATCGCATAAGAAATTGGCAACTGCTCTCAGATCCGGAATTAAAAAAATGAGTATGATAAGAGGGTCTTTTGATAAAAAATGCAAAATGAACCATAATCTTTTGTGTGTAAAATGGTTTGACAATAAGCCAGTTCAACTAATATTTTCGCGTGAAGGTGATCAGCCTGTTGGAATATGCAAACGTTGGAGCCCAAAAGAAAAAGCTTACATTGATATTTCAAGGCCAGCTATTGTTGCTTCAAACAATTAAGGTATGGGTGGAGTAGATTTGGCAGATATGCTGATGGAGCTCTACAAAATTTAACCTCGATCAAAAAAGTGGTACATAAGAATTGGTGCCTGGGAACATCCGTAACAAATGCTTGGCTACTGTATAGGAAACAAATGAACTTGGTAAACCCAAACCAAAAACATATTCCCCTTATAAAACTTCAATCGGAAATTGCCCATGAACTTTTACATTCCACTGACTTCATTTCAAAAAAGGAGAGGTCGACCAACAAATGCAGAAAGAGAAAGCTCAGTGGTATCATCGGGATCCCCAAGCAGTGTTTCTTTGCATCAATCAAAGAAGTACAAATTTCAGACAAATCCTTCAGTGTCACAACGTTATGATAAAGTTGAACATTGGGTAGTTTTTGGAGAAAGAGGACGTTGCAGACTGTGCAAAACTGCAACACCGATGACCAAATGCCTCAAATACAAAGTCGATCTGTGCTGCAATAACAATAAAAACTGTATTTGTCATACTACTTTTAAATTGTCATTATAAAGAAAAATATTTCATATTCTGTGAATTAAAAAAAAACAATGCTTACACACCACTACTGCCCAACGTTGCTCACAAGCAACTTTCGCTACCGCCCAAACTAATGGGCGTGGCATACTAAAATTTTTTGCTAAATTTTTCTAAAAATAAATGTAAAAACATTATTTATAAAAAAAAATTTTAATTTAACGGGGAAAAGGTTGGGCGCGAAAGGGTTAGGGAAAATATAATTGAAAGCTGGGCCGGAGTAAATCTAAAAAAGAAATTGTTGGACAAAGAATACACTTTGACCCAAATAAGGAAATTAATAAACAGTCTGAAATTATGCGAGCAAAGCCAGAATCTAAAAAACTGAAGGAACAATTATGGGTCTACTTTAAATATGAAAAGCAAAAACGCTATTGGAGATTAGTTGCAGAAAATATTTGCAATAAACAGCACGCGCATCACAATAATTATTGTTTCGATATTGGGTGAAACTTTTGAAATTAGTAATTTACTATTATAATACTTTAAAAAGAACCTAAAGTATAAACAAATTATTATTTCCCAAAGAGTTAACTAGACAGTGATATAGTCAAACTTAGTTAAACTTAGTTTTTGTTTTTGTTTGTCTAACGAAGAAATTGAACGTGCTTTAAACTTCTATTGGGGTGTTTCTACTGACGAAGAAAGTGGTGATGAGATGAAAGACATTTCTACGGTACTGGAGAAGAATTTAGAAGGAATTCTTGAAAGGGGAGAAAGTATCGAGATTGACCTTCTGAAAAAAAAAATTATTGAAGGATGTGAACTCTTGCATTGTTGTTGACAGTTGCTTGGAGAAAATTGATCCAAAGATGCTAAAGTGGAGAACAAGTCCGTTGGTGGCTCCAGAGAGTATTTGGGAAGATAACAAAACTTTTGATGTCGGGGAGATCAAGACTCCAGTGGAGTTCTTCTACACATTTTTTGATACTCAGCTAATTTATTTAATGGCACGGCAAACTGATATATATAGTTTGCAGGAGCACGGTATTGAACTTAAATGTACTGATGAGGAAATCAAACGCTACATTGGCATTTTATTGTACTTGGGTGTTTTAAAACTACCGCAACTCAGAATGGCATGGTCAAAGGATTTAAAGCTTACCGCAATAACTGATTCAATGCCGCGTGGGAGATTTGAAAAAAATAAAACAATACTTACATACAACGCCAAACAATTAAAAAAATGAGATTCCAACTATGATAAACTCTACAAGATCCGCCTTTGCTCATATTCGCTTCAAATATTTATTGTGACTGAACTTGAGTTCAATATTACTGCACGCAGGCAGCCAAATTACATGCTAAAGAGAGTCTCACAATAAGAGAAAAAGGCTTTTGGTTACCGCGACCAAAAGAGGGAGACACAGTGCATTGACTTTATTAAATATGTCGGAGCACAATTATTACTTTCCATTTCACGCAGCGAGTTTCGAAGGCACCGAAGGTCTACACACAATTAATTTGTGTCACTCACTTCTCCGTGCTAACCTTCGAACCACACTCGGCGACAGCGACCAGACGCTGCCGCCGCGACTGAAACGGGAGTTGCTAAAGCTACAAAAATACAACCGACCAATAGCAACGCAGTATGCAATAATGCAATATGATGAAATACCAATGATTTCCCAAATGATGAAATTACTATTCTTGTGGAATATTCTTGCACAAAATGCAATATAATGAAATACCATTGATTTCCCAAAATGATGGAATTACTATTCTTGTGAAATATTCTAGCACATACACTAGCTTACAAAAGAATGCGCCGACACGGCATCCTGACCTTTACACGTCACGTTACACGTTTATAATTTTATTGTAAAACTATTTTTACATCATTTTAAAAAAATATTAGCAAATTGACAAATCAAATTTTCAAATTTAAATTTTCAATACAAACTTCTTTTCTTTAACATAATTCATTTTCTTCATATTCATATCTAATGCGCAACACGCCATGATCAAGACATTTACCTTGCACTTGTGCTTACATTATAATTAAAAATATCATTATTAGCCCTTCAGGCATCCATACTGTCTCTTTCAACAGCTTCAATAATTTCGCTACTGTCTCTTTCAACAGCTTTAATCATTTCGCTACTGTCTCTTTCAACGGCTTCAATCATTTCGCTACTGTCTCTTTCAACAGCTTCAATCATTTCGCTACTGTCTCTTTCAACAGCTTCGTTACAACTTTCAAATTCTGCTGGTACTTGCCAATTTGGAATTTTCTTATGTAATCGTGAGCATATTTATATTTTCTATTGTTTGTCAGTGACCTGAGCTGTTTCCGTCTAACAATTCAGTTATTTGAAAAGGCCGTCGGAAACTTCGGGCTTAATTTTTTTTGATGCCTCTCTTCGTTCTTTAACAATACAAAATCTCCGACTTGACATCTATCAACTTTAGCTTTGTTTTTTTATCAAATTGGCGCCTTGTTATATGCTGCTGCAGCTGAAATACTCTGAACTTCACTTCTGCTAGATCAACCTCATCTACCTCATCGCAAGGTGGAACCAACCCCAACGGCCGAGCAACTTTGCCAATAAACAATTCTAAAGGGCTTGCCTTTGTCACTCGACTGTACGGTTACAGTTTAATGCTAAACTGAACCTCACCTAATGCGTCTTGCCAAGAGCGACTGCTAGTTTTGACTGCGGTTAGTAAGTTTTTTAAGGTGCTCATAATGCGTTCTACTTGACCATTTGCTCTACTTGCACCAGTCGCAATCAAGTGCAAATTTATTTTCTGTTGCTCACAGAAGTCACTAAATCTACTGCTGGCAAAACACCTACCCTGATCTGCAATAATGCGATTTGGTACAAACAGAGATATAGCCAACGTCACTGCACTTACGCAATTCTCTGCGTCAATTTTATGCGTGTGAGTTAAATAAACAAATTTAGTAAAAGAAATGAATGAAGGGTATCTTGAATTTTGCCCGAGGAGGTTTTTGACATTTTACACGTAATGCAGTTTTCAACGAATTTTCGAATATATTTAGACATGTTATCGAACCAGTAATAGCCATAGGCCTTATCTAACGTCTTCTCCCATCCCAAGTGCATGATTGACTCATGAATTTGGTTTATAACAGACCATCTAAACACCTTTGGAACAATTGATAACGATCGAGTTCTACCATTTCGCTGAATTTTTTCGATATAATATTGCTTCTCTTAACTCATAAGTTTTTGCAACGTCCTCAGCCAGGGAATTGTCTTTCAATTTATTTACAATATTCACTATTTTCGAAATCTTGACGCTGTTCAGCCAAAAGCCAATTACTTGATATTTCAGCCGAATTAATTCGTTTTTCAAGAACTTTGGGAGTTTTAATACTCAATCCGCTGAAGGCACATTTCTTGAAAAGAAGTCAAAATGCGCCATTCGTTTGCCTTCCTATATTGTAAATCAAATGTAAATGATTGTAAATAAGACCACCATCTCTGTAGAATATTCACTATTTCGAAATCTTGACGCTGTTCAGCCCTAAAACCAATTACTTGATACTTCAGCCAAATTAATTATTTTTCAAGAACTTTGGGAGTATTACTCAAATCAGCTGAAGGCACAATGCTTGAAAAGAAGTCAACATGCGCCATTCGTTTGCCTTCCCTATATTGTAAATCAAATGTAAGTGATTGTAAATAAGACCACCATCACTGTACTCTAGGAGATAGGTCATGTTTTGTCCTTGAGGCCTTAAGAGAGTTACAGTGAGTAAAGGCAACAAAGTTTCTACTCAGTAAATAATGGCGAAAATGTTTCATTGCTAAAAACAACAGTTCATATGAGTGGTAACGTGACTCAGCCGGAGAAGCTGCCTTACTAAAATATTCAACGACATAAGACTTGTTGTTAATTTTGTGTTATGGCACCGTATCCACGAGAACTTGCATATGTATTCCTCGATGGGATGCTGCGGATCAAAAATTACTAAAACTGGCTTCTGGGTAAGAATAGAAATAATCTTTTGTCTTATTTCTTCGTGCTCTGGCTTTCAAATAAATTCATTCCTTGTCGCAAAGCAGGGACCGACTGAGGAGGTGGTAAAGCAGTTAACGCTGCAATTTTAAGCGAATTTGGCCGGATTTCATCTGAACTCATTTCGTATCCCAAATATTGAACTTTTGTCTTTAAAAAAGAACATTTATTAATATGGAATGAAAATCAAGCTTTTGTGAGACAATCAAGAGTAATCTGCAACCTTTCTAAAGCTTCACTTTTCGTTGAAGCAACCACATTACATAGTCCATATAAACGACTACAAATTTATTTGCAAGGTCTCCGAGAGCTTGCATCACTGTACGCTGGAAAACAGATGGAGCATTTCTGAGCCCAAACGGCATTGCCAAGAATTCATATTGTCCATCTGGGGTGACAAAAGCTGTACACTCTACTGAATCTGGGTGTAATGGAATTTGATAATATCCCCTTGCCATGTCCAGACATGAAAAATATTTCGCTCCATGAAGTCTCGCTATTTGGTCTGATATAAGGGGCAAGGGGTATCTGTCTGATACCGTATTAGAATTTAATTCTCTATAATCAACACACAAACGATGAGAGCCGTCCTTTTTGTTGACTAACATTATGGGACTTGCAAAAGGTGAACAGCTTGGTTGCACTCTCCCTTTCATTAAGGCTAAGTCTATATGGTCGTCTTTGAACAGTTCTTTTTGGGTCAACTAATTTTATTTTCATTTCTCCTGAGCTAACTCTGGTCAATGGAATTCCGGTAATAAAAGATTTTGAGTATTTTTCCACTAAGCTTTTTAGTTTATCTCTGTCTTCACCAACAAGATCAGTATTTAACTCAGAAAATTTCTCACCATTAGAACAATAGTTTACAGTTTTTGCTTTGACAATTTCAAATTTACCAGGTGATATTATAACATTAAATTCTGGAAACAATACTTAGCGACCAATAATTATGTCATTTTTCAAATATATGTCATTCAAGACATGAAACAATATTTCGATACAATGATTGTTAATTATTACTTTACTAAGTATCTGCAATGTGCTACAAATGCTACCATTGCCAATACCTTTCAACATCACTACATTGTTAATTCTTTTACCAACTAATTTGCTACATAGCTTTTGTTTAATTAAAGAACATTCCGCTCCAGAGTCAAACGTTTTTGTAAATGTCTCGCCTTGATGAACCATCTCTCCCTTGGGTTCAACAACCTCGCATAGTTCCAACCTTTTCACTTGATGCGTGCCTTTGTCCTTTTTGGGCTTGCTGCAGTGTGTTGAAATATGACCGTGCTCGCCACAATTAAAACAAGTCACATCCGAATT
This sequence comes from Drosophila mauritiana, assembly GCF_004382145.1. Taxonomy (NCBI): domain Eukaryota; kingdom Metazoa; phylum Arthropoda; class Insecta; order Diptera; family Drosophilidae; genus Drosophila; species Drosophila mauritiana. The sequence continues at coordinate 26,140,395 of NC_046669.1, forward strand.
TTGACGGTGACCAAAAGGGTTCCTGTCGTTGCTGTCCTTGGCATTAGATGAAAATTGCTGCTGCTGTTTAGCTCTACATTCGATCATCTTGTGACCGAGTTTTCCACAGAAATGGCATCTCATTTTTTAAAATCGCTGGCGCTTTATGTCAGCTGGAGGCATTTCTTGTTGCGGAGTTTTCTTTCCTTTATTAAACGTAAATGCTTTAAGCTCAGTTTGTAATTCGCTTCTTGTTCGCAAATTTGAAGTAAATGTTAATCGTTGCAGCCTGCTATCTACATGAGCCAACTTCGTAATAAGCGACGTCATCATGCGACTAGCATAATTGGAGAGACATTCGCCGTCAGTTGGACAACCTGCTAGCATTGCTAAAAACATAGCCGCTGGAGTTTCCACACTAGCAAAACGTTGCACGGAAAGTTCCTTAAACTCGGCCCAAGTTACTTCCGGATAGCATATTTGAGCAAACCACTGCCACCAGTTTCCCCGTCACGTTCAATTTCGATACCCAGGAAATGTCTTAGCTTGCCCCCGTCTACGACATCGAATTCTTTTCTCTCCATTCCTCAGAGTTTCTTATGGTTAAAGCCTCCTTGACGCTTGTTGGAATCGGAACCTCATCCGTACTCATGCCTTTGACCATGTTGTATTGTTTTCGCTGTCTTCCAGGTTTACCAGTGTAAATCGGCCGTCCAGGTCCTCTGACCTCGGTGGCTTCATTTTCTTCAGTGGATGACGCTTCTCCCTCTGAATCGGGTTGCTCGACAGACGCAACGTCGTCATCGTGTTTATCTGACACCTGGAAAACATCAACTTGTTTCTTACCGTCAGCAACACAGACTGGAAGGTGCTGCATCTCCACAAGCTGAATATCGGGAGAAGAAGTGTCCTCTCAGTTTGCCCTGCCGTCATACCATCATCCTGGTCGATTTTAAATACAATTACGTCCCGATCAACACAGACATTCTTCCTTGTAGGATTGAACATCCCTTAGAAGCATCAGAGTATCCAACCAAACTTAGGTCTTGGAAGCGCGGACAAGGGTACAGGGGTCGAACGGTAACGGTGCGGATGTCGGACAGGCGGAAGAAGACGCACCGTGAACTAACTGTACCGCTCTGGACCTTGGACTCGAGTTGACCAAGGGCACAGAGGTCGACCGGTAACGGTTCGTGCACAGGGAGGAGTCGGAACGGGTCTGAAGGCGGAGGAGTAGGAGACAGTTAGTGAGACAGCGAAATCGCGTACGGAAAGCGTCGGAGTGTAAAACGGTAGGATCTCGGAAGTGTGAACGCGCGGTCAAGTCAGAAGGAAAGGAGCAGTGCAAGCATCGGGCGGCAAGAAGCCCGAAGGACGCGGAAGGAGTGGAGGAGAAGGATCTGGCGTGTCGCAAGGATCAGTGACGTCAGTGGCCAGCAAAGGGAGTCCCAGGACGAGCGTAGCCATTCCATTCCGGGCGCAGAAGATAATATTGTGAAAGTTTCAGGTGGAGGCAAAAGAATTATTAGCCATGATAGTCATCTCAAGAAGATACCATATGCCAGAAAAACATTAGACGTCCTGGAACTACCATCAACAAGCGACTACTCGATGTCACTTCAACACCATAAGGCATACTACCCACAAAACAGCACATCTTCTGGACCTGGGTTGAAGCTAAAGCTGATAAACAAAGGAGAGATGTGGGAACCGGTGCGAGAGAGCTGTCAGCCAAGCAACGAGAGAGGCAATTCATCTTTACAAAGGCGTCAGCGTGGCTGGAATGCGCTGAATCAAAAGAGCTAAGTATGTACAATATTGTTGAGACTGATAGTAACATAGATGCTTCTCCACAGTACAAGCCAATGATCGAGTCAATGATAGCAGAATACAAGCAAGCCGAAAACAACGCTGAATGCCCGGTGTCGATGAAGATCGTGCTAGAGGAGCGTACAAAACCATTTCGTCATCAACCAAGCCAACACAGCTGTGGAATCCGAGTCGATCAGAAAACAAGTTGACGCCTGGTTGCAGGATGGCATAATGCGCAAATTTTCATCGAACTTTGCCAGTCTAGTCGTCGTGGTCAAGAAGAAGGATGGCACGGACAGGATCTGCGTTGACTCAATTAAATAGCATGGTACTTACCATAAGGATGATGTGCTGAAACAGCTTCAGTCGGCAAACGTGTTCGTAGTTATGGATCTGGAGAATAGCTTCCTCCGCGTACCAATTGAGGAGTCCAGCCGCAAGTTTACAGCGTTCATAACCAAGGAAGGGCTTTTTGAATTCAATCGAGCGCCGTATGGTTTTTGCAACTCGCCGGCCGTTTTCAATCGTTTTGTCAGTTGCGTATTTGAAGACTTGATTATGCAGGACCTACTCCAGTTGTACATTGACGACATTATCATATACGCAAACACAAACGAGGAATAGAAGTCAAAGTTGAGAGCAGTTCTAAATCAAGCAGCCAAGTTTAATCTAAAAATCAAATGGAGTAAGTGCCACTTTCTTAAGAACAGAATTGACTTTCTGGGCCACACCGTGGAAATGAGCAAGATTCAACCAGGACAAGAGAAGACGCAAACTGTGCAGAGGTTCAAATGTCCAAAGAACATAAAAGGCGTCCAAACCTTTTTGGGGTTGACCGGATTTGAGATTACGCTCAGATCGCTCGCCCGTTAACTAACTTGTTAAAAAAAGACGTGGTTTTCAAGATGGAGGCAGAAGAACTAAACGATATAAGCTGTATAAAAAATTCATTGTCATCAGAACCTGTACTAAGCACTGTCGAGAGGCGCCAACTGAGCTACATACTGATGCGTCCAAGGACGGATTTGGTGCAGTATTGACACAGGAGTTTGATAAGCAGCAGCATCCAGCACAGTGGATACTTGCTCTGCAGGACTTTAATTTCGAAGTCGAGCATCGCTCCAGCAGCAGGATGAAGCACGTTGACAGGCTCAGCTTATATCCACAAGAGGTTTTTGCCATAACTTCAGAAGTTGCTAGATTAAAAGTTGCTCAGGAAAAGGATAACTACATTAAAGCTATAGCACAAATATTAAAATTGCAGCCGTATGAAAATTTTAAGCTGAAAGGCGGAGTTGTATACAAAACCACGAACGGCAGTGACTTGTTGGTCGTACCCAAAGCAATGGAACATGAAGTTATAGCGGATGCACACAGAGTTGGCCATTTTGCATTGCAAAAAACAATTCACACACTACAGCAGCAGTTCTGGATACCACATATGGAACGAAAAGTAGCCCAGCTGATTAACACTTGCGTCAAGTGCATTATTGTCAACAAGAAGTT
>NC_046670.1:0-26438 GCF_004382145.1 Drosophila mauritiana
ATAAAATTCAGATATATATTATTTGTAACCAAACAAAAACGGCCAGAACCAGAAAACCAAATAATGATGTAGAATTTTTAACAGAATTAAATGAACGTTTGAACGAAATTAATAATGAAGCGGGACGCGTCATTTTAGAGGGGGGAGAGTTATCCAACCCATGAACATAGCTCCCTTCCACAATTTATAAACAAATTCCAATTCTCAATCTCGTCGGAATTGCCCTTGTCTTTGTTTTTGTCATTGCCTTTGCCAGCACTCAGCTACCCGCTAACATAAGCAACCCAAACTTAACGTAAAACACAGCTTCCGCTTGGAGACCAAGCCACGGCCGACTTATTGCGTATCAATCAAAAATTGCATCGATCAGCATAATTGAATTTCACAATGCAGTGGAAAATTTCCAGCATAAAGCTTTTATCGAAAGTTCGGTAATTTTCCGAAAGAAAAGCTTCTGGCCGAGGTTGATTGGATTAGGACTTAGAATTTGAAGATAAGTCAGTCTGAATCGGGAGTCTGAACGGGACGAGATCGTCAACAGCTCGAAGTTAAACATAAGTTACCAAGTGTCTCGTAATAGTATAAGTGAAAAAGTTTATCACCAAATAAATGTTAAATAATAAAAAAATAAAATTTATTTTTGAATAAATAAAGAGTAACAATTTTAATTTGTATGTAATGTAAGTAAGAATACATAGATATAAGCAATGTATGTGCGGGTTAGCTGAACCCAACTTCAGCACACTTTGATCATAACAATAAAGAACTTCAAACGGAGGGGGGTTAGATTCATTGTGTCACTTCAAAGGTTTTACAAAGATCAGAAGCTAGTTGTTATCATTAGGAAGTGCGATGCATCCCTTGATGTCCTTTCTGGTGTGGTGAAGTCGGGACTTGTGACAAACAAGTTGAAGTCCGAAATGGCGTTATGTTTTTTGGCCAAATACTATGCTGAGCTACAGGGGTCTCCTCTCACAGCAGAATGGAAATCCTACAATGTGGTTATAGGAGCTGCTGATGAGGTATTGACTCCACTGAATCTGGTGACTATTAAGGATGGGACAGATTACCCAATCGGTGAATACCCCACCCAGAGTGTCTTACCAGGGGAATCCCATGCCCTCGCCTTGTATATATTGAGTATATACAGACTATTGAGGACCTCACATCCTACTCACATCAAGCTAATACAAGATCGAATCACCGACATTATGAAGGGATATATGCAGGGGCTCACAATGCTTCCCTATAAGTTGGACTATGTCAGGTTCCCGTACTCCGGGTGGGTTTCAATCCCAGATTACTTGGAGATGGTAGCGGCCTTCGATATGTTCATGTTCGCCTTCAAGTCTCATCCGCAAGCATCTTTGAGAATTGCCACGGTTTCTTCACGTTTTAGAGATTGTGCAGGATTGACATCCATTAACCATATATTCAAGATACTCGGGTACTCGTCCTGTGCCTTAATTGGATACTGGTGCTTTACCAAGGAACTGGGCTCAGATTTTAATAACCTGTTCCAGGGATCTGAAGAGCTGGACTTCCAGTCATCATACTTCACGTATCAGGTGGATTTCCTCCTGACTTCCAAATCCGCTTATTCCGCCACTGTCAATCAAATTATGTACTTCTTCGTACATGCAGTAGGATCCCTCATGGGGAGCACTCGGTCTGCAAATGCCATGTTCTTTCTGGATAGCTCTATTCAACAAACCACCCATATGGCAATTTGGATTGCTTTAATCCATTATACAGCAGGTACTTACACACGAGTCTTTGGGGACATTGACGAGGTGTCTAGAGCGGGAGGTCTTCTGCTGGAGGATGAGGATGATATTGAATCCCCTGATGTGCAACCTCGGCCCTTGGATTTGGATCCAAAGGGATGGTATGATTACTTGGCCGACAACCAGTTCAAGTTTACAGAATCAGATGTGGAAAAGTTTGAGAGGATGAAAAAGAATATGGGAACAGAGTTCAGGGAAGGTTCAATCGGCTCATACATTTCCTCATTTACCATCGGAGCAAACTAAATTCGCATTCAGCACTTCTCTCCCAATTCACCACGGATACCTTTAACCCCGATGAATCAAACCCAGAGGTAGCAATTAAGAGCACTTTTTTATCCGTGGTGTGCCACGCAGGGCTTCAGGAATATTTTTGGCTGCAGGTCCTCCTTGCGTCAGCTGGACGTCGCCGGCCCGGCACGCTAACGCTGTGTGGTGGCGTTTTTGTGAATAGTAGCCTGTGAGGAGTCTTAAAACCCCATCTCGTGTAGGGGAGCGGCCTAGCAACAGCCGCGATGAAGGGCAAAGCGGAAAGACCGTGAACTAACGGTACCGCTTTGGACCTTGGACTCCAGCGAGTCAAGGGCAGACAGGTCAAACGTGCGTGCGTGAGCAAAGAGGACGCACCGTGAATAACGGCACAATACGTGGACCTTGTACCGGAGCGGGCCGTGCGCAAAAAGGGAAATAACGGGATCCCTACGGCCTATAAAGGTAGAGGCGAGCACGGATGCGGGACAGTTAATGAGACAGAGAGATCGCGTGCGAAAGGAGGCCGAGCTTCGGAGTGTTAACGGAAGGATCTCGGAAGTGTGAACGCGCGGTCAAACGAGAAGAAAAGGAGCAGTGCAAGCATCGGGCGGCAAGAAGCCCGAAGGACTCAAAGGACGAATCACCAGATCCTGGGAGTGGAGGAGAAGGATCTGACGTGTCGTAAGGATCATTGGAGTCAGTGGCCAGCAAAGGTGGTCCCAGGACGAGCGTTGCCTCGCCCAAGAACGATACACCCTGCACCATAACATCCTAAATCCGTTCCGGGCGGCAGAAGGACCTTCAGGAGGAAAGGCAAGAACCCGACGTGTCTACAAGGGTCAGTGGAGTCAGTGGTCGGTATAGGTGGTCCCAGGACGAGCGTTGCCTCGCCCCAGGACGAAACACCCGACCCCATAAAATGTCGTGTCAGATATAACTGATAAAAACGAACAGTACGAAATTGTCACTGCAGAGCACAAAACAAGTCCTTCGAGACTATTTTCCAAAAATGGGCAGCATGACAAAGGAAGTGGTTGCTAATTGCAGGGTATGTACCCAAGCAAAGTACGACAGGCACCCGAAAAAGCAAGAGCTCGGGAAACGCCCATCCCCAGTTATACCGGCGAAATGGTGCACATTGACATTTCAACAGACAGGAAGCTGTTCTTGACGTGCATTGACAAATTCTCTAAGTTTGCAGTAGTGCAACCGGTACATCTAGGACAATAGTGGACATCACAGGCCCCCTATTGCAGATTGTTAACTTTTTCCCCAACATCAAAACAATCTATTGCGACAATGAGCCGCTTTCAACTCAGAGACAATCAAATCAATGCTCAAAAACAACTACGCATCGACATTGTGAACGCGCCTCCTCTGCACAGCGTGTCCAATGGCCAAGTTGAACGGTTCCACAGCACCTTGGCAGAAATAGCCAGATGCCTGAAGTTGGACAAAAAGACAAATGACACAGTAGAGCTAATCTTGAGAGCCATGGTGGAATATAACAAAACCGTGCACTAAGTTACTCGTGAGAGACCAATTGAGGTTCTTCACTCAGGGGCCCACGAGCGCTGCCTGGAAATCAAGGCAAGATTAGCAAATGCTCAGCAAGACAGCATCGGAAGATGCAACCCTTCCCGTCAAAACCGTGTGTTTGAGGTAGGAGAACACGTGTTTGTAAAGAACAACAAGCAGTTAGGAAATAAACTAACTCCACTATGCACGGAATAAAAAGTGCAAGCAGACCTGGGAACGTCTGTTCTTATTAAGGGGAGGGTGGTCCACAATTCGAATTCGCTGTTATGATAGACGAGACAGAAAAATTATCCGAGTCTTTTCCCCAATCCCATATGCGTAAGTTACTAGAGGTCGATACGGACCACCTTAGAACTTTGTTGTCCGTCCTTAAGGTCCATCATAGGATTGCAAGGAGTCTAGATTTCCTAGGTACAGCTTTAAAGGTAGTGGCTGGAACTCCCGATGCCACGGACCATCTAAAGATAAAGATCACTGAGGCTAAACTAGTTGAGTCTAATTCCCGGCAGATAACAATAAATTCCGATACCCAGAAAAAGATTAACAAGTTAACTGACACCATCAATAAGGTGATCAGTGCCCGTAAAAGCGACTTGGTTGACACTCCACACTTGTATGAAGCGTTATTGGCAAGAAATAGGATGCTTTCTACTGAAATTCAAAATTTAATTCTCACTATTACTTTGGCCAAATCAAACATTGTAAATCCCACGATTTTGACCATGCCGACTTGAAGTCTCTTGTAGAACAGGACACCCCTATCATCAGCTTAATAGAAGCATCCAAGATTAGAGTCCTGCAGTCCGAGAACAGTATTCATATTTTAATTGCCAGAGTCAAGTTTAGTTGCAAGAAAGTCACCGTTTACCCTGTATCCCACCCAACACATCATCTTACGCCTCGACGAGGATACGTTGGCCGAATGCGAACACGACACCTTTGCGCTCACAGGATGCACAGATACCACACACTTCACGTTCTGCGAGCAGTCTCGGCGTGAATATGTGCGCACTCACTCCACGCAGGGAGCCACTTGCAGGAAGTAACTCCCGTAGATGACGGCGTTGTGATTATCAACGAAGCTTCAGCTCGCATTAGCACCGATGGCAGACCAGAAATACTGGTCGAGGGACCCACCTGGTGACCTTCGAGAGAACGGCGACCATCAATGGCTCCGAGTTCGTAAACCTACGGAAAGCATTAAGCAAGCAGCCAGGCATTGCGCGCTTCCCATTACTTAACATCGTCGGGCACGACCCCGTGCTCAGCATCCCTCTGCTACACCGGATGAATAACGAGAACCTGCTCTCCATCCAAAGCTTTAAGGATGACGTGTAATCAGAAGGTTCGCATACTAAACACTGGTTCGTAGCTGGTGTGGTCCTAAACATTGGTTTAATTGGCTCCTTCGCACTTTATCTGGCATTAAGGAGAAGACGAGACTCCATGGAGATACAGCGTACCATCGACACATTCAACATGACCGAGGACGGTCATAAACTTGAGGGGGAGTAGTTAACAACTCTTAACATAATAATTCATAGCAACTAAGTAGCTCTATGTATAGAATGTTGACGCGCCAGAATTGAGTTCAGCGCTCTGCGCAAAGAACGTCCTGCAACGGAAAGCTGACACTTCTTATTCGGAGTGTTGCTTCGCGCTGCAAGGAATGATGAGTCGGCTTTGCCGACTCGTCTTGATGGCGCGATGCATTGCAAACTTAGCTCTATGTTTTGTTAACTCTTCAGTCTCAGTTTTGTATCCAAATAAATCAGAACGTGCTCCGGCTTACAGCCGCAAATAATAATTGTACTTATTATCTACATTGCTACGCCACAAGGCTAGTCAATAAACCTAAGGGGGCGAAGTCAAGCCCTCCAACGTAATCTTCAGAAGAAGACTCTACAGACGCAAACGTCTAGCCACCGCTACCGGCCGTGAGAGAAGTCTCTGGATCAACGCGGGAACACCCAACTTCATAATTTATATGTATAAATGTAAGTAAGAATACATAGATATAAGCAATGTATGTGCGGGTTAGCTGAACCCAACTTCAGCACACTTTGATTATTCAAATAAAGAACCTCGAACAGAGCAGAAGCTAAGCTCTTCTTTTCTTAAACATTAAAATAGCACCCTTCACAATAGCACCCTTCACATGGCGACAGTGACAGGACGATTGCAGGACGCACACGAAGTGTTTAAAGTATTGTGCTAATAATTACAGTCGACTGATCTTAGTTTGACTATAAATTAAATAAATTAATACAAATGACATTATAAAACATAATAATTGATGGCGGAAGAGCCACAATTCTCAAACGCACAGCCCACGACACAAAAGGACTTGCCAACGTTGGAACTAGCTCTGCAGCAAAATCCTGCAGATGGACCACGCCCACTCACAATAGCTGAGTACCGGGCAAGGCAGGAAAGGAAGGAACCAAAGAAGCACAAACGCTCCGGAAAAAGGGTAAAGCAACTTAGACAACGCCGACTGGTTAAGGAAATGGACCTGTTGGCCAGAGACGAGGCATCCCAACAACGCTACAAAGAGCGTCTTGAGGACATCGAAAGCAAGATTTCGCAAGTGCGAAACAACGCAAACGGGCTGCATAAATAAATGCCAATGCCTCAATTTGTCTTAATTTTAATTTCTAAACCCAAGACGATGCGGGAAAGCGCTGCTTGAAAAACACTAATATCTGTTAGGCTTTTTACTAACAATGCGGTTGGACAATTATTTTTAATATTGTAAACAAATATGTGAGCCAACCACATTTATTAACAACTAATATTTCCACGTCTCCGCTACTGAGTATATTTATATATTCAGCTGCAAATTTTTTTTAAATGACAGAATATAACAATTCTTATCTTCATTAAACGCAAGCATTTTTTATTTTTGATTTTCTAGAAGAATAAATTAATATCATAATAATGAGAAAAAACTCATAAATAGAAAATCTCCTTTTTTTCTTCTCCTCCAAAAAACGTTTCATTGAAAATAAAAAAAAAAAAAATGGAATGGCTTAGCGATTCTAGTGAGGCAAAGGACAATACTGCCAAAGTAGTTAATAACGTTAAAATAATAGATCACACAGACGATATAAATGCGTTGTGGATCTTATTGCTGATTATTACAATAGTACTACTTCTACAATTTCTGCTTACAATTTATGTTAAGCATAACAAGATCATCAAAAAACATCGTGGAAGATGTGTGTACCGATCGAAAACCACGACATGCCAACTGCGGGACACTTGGGAAGCCGCAAGACGATTGCCAGGATTGCAGCCCGGTATCATTGGCCGGGAATGCATCGAGACGTAAGGAAGTACGTGCGAAACTGCGAAGAGCTGCATGAAGTACAAACCCAGCCAGCTACAGGCGGCCGGGAAGATGTTAACACAGGTGCCGGAAGAACCATGGGCAACTGTGTGCGCAGATTTCGTGGGCCTTTGCCACGATCGAAGCATGGAAATTCGATGCTGCTGGTCCTGGTGGACAGATTTTCAAAGTGGACCGAGATTGTCCCTATGAGAAGGGCGACCACTGAGACGCTGCGAAAGGCCGTTCGAGAGCGGATAGTGGCCAGATACGGAGTGCCCAAAGTGATGATCACAGTTAACGGCGTGCAGTTCACAAGTAGGGCGTTCAGGAAGTTTCTGGAGGAGCTGGGGGTACGACACTAGCTCACGGCTCCATATACTCCGCAAGAGAACCCTACGGAAAGGGCCAACAGGACCGTCAAAACAATGATCGCGCAATTCACAGGTGCCGATCAGAGGACATGGGACGAGCACTGGCCGGAGTTGCAGCTGGCGGTCAACACAAGTGTGGCGGAGACCACAGGATACTCGCCGGCGTTCATAACGCAGGGAAGGGAGCCGAGGCTGCCCAACGCGTTGTTTGACGAAAAAACGACCGGGACCGGAAAGTGCATCCAGACACCGGCGGAAAACGCGGAAAAATCGAAAGAAATCTTCGAACTGGTGCGGAGAAACATGGAGAAGGCGGCGCAGGATCAGGCACGACACTATAATCTCAGAAGACGGCCGTGGAAACCCAAGGTGCGGGACACAGTATGGGCCAAAGAGCACCACCTGTCAAAGGCAGCCGAAGGTTTCGCGGCAAAATTGGCCCCAAGATTTGACGGGCCGTACACGATAAAGAAATTCACGTCACTAGTAATATGCGTCCTGGAACACAAAACGACCAAGAAAGAAAAGACTGCACACATCAGCGATCTGAAGCCGGGAAGAGAGGGCGCCGGTGGGCCAGGAGACTTCGAGGAATAAACAAAAAAAAAAAAACACAACTCAAATCTTTGGGGAGGAAAGGGGGAAGACAATACAAGGTATCGATACGGAGCAGAAGTCAACAACACACACACAGGCACGTCAGAGCGCGAGAGCGGGATAGGGATGGTACGCAGCCAAGAACCGTTAACGGTTAACACACACACAGCTGCGAATTCCGTGGGAGGCGAGTGTATGGACGGGAAAGGCTCCGTTACCGGTACAGGCCCACGGAATAACGGCACAAGGAGCAGAAGCAAAACCGAGGTTTCGTCGCGAAGAGCGCGGCTCGAGCTGGTCTTTTGAGATCACCATAGCAGCACAAGTTTTTCACGTCCGGGAAGTACGAGAGACCGGCGCCGGGGAACAGCCCGGGGCGATATGGAGTAGGAATTCCGATTCCTACCTCCAGCTCCTGGCGTTACCCCTGGTGTCGCGATCTCCATCCCCGGGATGTGTGGGGACCCGGAGGAAATTCCGGACGTCGAACTCGAGGACGACCAGCCAATGGCGGAGACGGAGGGCGCGGCCGAGGTCATCACCCTCTCCTCGGAGAGCGAGGAAGACGAGGACGGAGGCGAGACGGTCACGCCGGAGGTGTCATCAGACGAGGATGTGACCGCGCGGATGGCTTACCGGGCGTCCGGCGGGCTACGCAGGGCCAGGGACGGATAAGCCTCGGAGTCGCGCCGCCGACCGAGGATCCGGTTGATATGAGAAGATTCATGGAGGCACGAGTCCAGCAGATGGTGGGGCGCGAAAGGTCGCCGACGCTGAGACCGCATGGCAGGAGCGTTTGGCTCGGCTGCAAGAGGAGGAAGAAGCATTGTGGGCACCAACCACGGAGCAGCGGAGCCCACGCAGCCGCTGGCAAGACAGCTACCGCCGACACCGCAGCCACCATTGCCGTTGACGCCGCCGCCGACTCGACCACCGCCGCCGCAGCCCGCCGTTGCCGTTGACGCCGACGCCACGACAGCCGCCGCCGCCGACGCAGTCACCGCCACCGACACACCACGGATGACGCCAGCGCAGGCGCCGCTGCCGAAAACCGACGCCGGCGCCGCTGCCGACGCAACCTCGCACGCCGACACCACCACCCCAGCAGGGGGAATGCCCACGATATGACAGGCAACAGGCGTGGGAGATTCCGCAGGCACACGTCGGCCAGGTGGTCCGCACGATCGAGATGGGAGGGCGTCTGTGGCACCAACAGTCGGTGACGTGGACGTGGCCCGCATCAATGGAGACCAAGGACGCGCCGGAAGCCCGGGTTTGGGAAGAGGGGAAGCGATCGGCTGGAGAACGCCGGACCAGGAGTCACGCGATCCGCGATTACGCGCCCGAGCAGAGGGTAGAGGCCGGAGAAGGAGGTCCCGAGGAGGAGAGCTCGGGAGAAGCAAACCCGGAGAAGAGGGAGTGGAGCTGGCCTGCACCAGGTGAGGCGCCGCCACCACCAAGGCTGTCGAGGCAAACGTCGTGCCCGGAAGCGCGGCAACCGCCGCCGCGCCCATGCCACTGCAGGCAGGCGTCGCTGGACGGGCAGAAGTGGAGGGAGGTGCCAACGGAGACTGGCCGCTCCGGGTGGCCGAGGAAGCGGCTCGACAAGGAGCACGGAAGCGAAGAGTGCACTGGGCCAAGTTATTCGAGCTTGGCGGGCAGCGCTACCGCCTTAAGGTACGGAGGGGCGGGGAGGTAAGGTAGCAGTCGCCGAAAAGAACGCCAGACGGCAATAGAAAACCGTATGTCCGGGTTTTTTTTGATAAACAACACAGGCACAGTAACAGTCAAAAAAATGGGTACGGGTATCATCCGCAGCAGCCGTGATAACGCGCGAGGGGTGACGCGGGGCCAGGCACGCGGCCAGCATACGACGCGGGGCTGCTGCAGGCGCGGGACGGGGAGGCACTCGCAGTACGCAGGCGGGCCTCAGTTGAGCGCAGGCAGGCCTCCAGGGGGGGCGGGCCAGGGCAGCCGCCCGGAGCATGAAGGGGGCATACATGTGTTGGTGGAGCTGGAAGCAAGAGAGGATTTGTTAATATGGCGATACGCAAGAAAACGTTAGACTTAACTTTCATTAAGCTGCTACACCGAAGCACGTGAGAAAAGAATTGGGATGGGAGCGCCCCGATAGCGACTATCGATCGATAGTATGATCGATAGGATGCTCGTATGCGGCCACACTGGAGGTAGCGATCGGCACGAGATGGCAACGCCGGAATATCGACAGTGGCAACGGCGCGTTGATATCGATAACAAGAGATCGATTATGTGGCCAGGCGGAAAAAGGGATGAGCGGTGAATGGAAGGCGGGGAATTTGAATGTCGAACAGATGGAGCAGAATCGACAGCAGCACCGGATGGAAGGAACGGGAAGCTGCCTATACGAAGGGACACCCGGGCGAGGACCGCCGGGACCAACAGTTTTTTTTAAAAAACTTACGAAGGAAGGGGGAGATGTGAGGAGTCTTAAAACTCCCCACAAATCTCGTGTAGGGGAGCGGCCTAGCAACAGACGCGATGAAGGGCAAAGCGGAAAGACCGTGAACTAACGGTACCGCTTTGGACCTTAGACTCCAGCGAGTCAAGGGCAGACAGGTCAAACGGTAACGGTGCGTGCACAAAGAGGACGCACCGTGAACTAACGGTACCGCTTTGGACCTTGGACTCCAGCGAGTCATCCGCTGGCGAAGCGAAGCTATGTGCGTGAGGAATTTCATTCCTTCACTGACCGTGATGCCAAGGTACCGACAGCTACGCACATACGGAAGGTTCGCTCCAGCAAACATCACCGTAGGCGCACGTCTCAAGGTACCTTTCAGCAGCATTATTACCGTCTTGCTGTCGAGACGGCAACGCCAACTTCAGCTCCCCACGCTTCTACGATGGACATCAGTTGTGCTCCTTTTTCCTCTAGTATAGCTCGGGAATTTCTCTCGACGAGAAGCAGCAAGTCATCCGCGTATGCACTCAGCTGGCAATACGGCTGGAGACGCTGAAGCAGTATATCCATCAGTATGTCCCAGATAAATGGGCCGCTGATTGACCCCTGCGGGCAGCCTCTAGTTACCGGTACATCCACAGTACCGGAACTGCTTCGGATCACTGCTCTTCGGCCGGAGAAAAAGCTTTGCCACAAGCCCATCTCCCGGCATCCCAAGTCGGCTAGTCGGCGGAGTGCAGCACTCCATTCAACGTTGTCGAATGCTCCTTTGAAATTCACGAATGTGCCGAGCACGTATTGCGCCGGGCTGGCACAAACACTGCTCTTCACGTGCTCCAAGCATCCTCCACACATCGTCCTTGGCGAAATCCAAACTGCCATCTGCAGCCTTCCGGAAGAACTTCTCTCACACGATTCACCATGATGGCCTCGAGCACCTTACCAAAGACTGGTAGCAAGCATATTCCTCTATATGAGGAGGGCTCACACTTGTCCTTATCTGGCCCTTTGAGCAGCGAGACAACTCGTGGGCACTTCCACTCGGGAAAGTATCCTAATCGGATGCATCGGGAAAACAACGATGCTAGGTGCTCGGGTATGGCGCGCCAGACTGCCTTGCAGATAGTGCCATTGATGCCGTCCAAGCCGGGAGAGCGCCTGCTCTTCAAACAAACTTGCTGGTCCAACGGCGACTCTGAGAAGTTTTCCGGGAGTTCGGCTGCTCTACTCACCATTTCCTCCTTGAACAATCGCCAACGTGCATTGGAGAAGTTCCAGGACGGCACAGGAGCTATGCTCTCAACTGCGCGCGCGGTAGTTGGTTCGGCCACAACAGTAATGATGTTGTGGTCACTCAATTCCCACTCGTCCACTCTCCACTCATATGTGGCCCACATAGATGCTGCCTCATTGACGATTGTCACGTCGATATCGCTAGTAGCTCTGTGATTATCGAACGTGTACACCTCTGTTGACTGGTTTAGGGCAGCGACTCTTGCCTCCAGCATCCACTCTGACAGCAGCTCACCCCGTCTGTAGTTAGCTTGCCCCTCGGCATGACGAGAGAGTTTGCTAAGCCACATGGGGGACACTGCATTCGCTTCGAGGCCAGGATTGCGGGGGTTCTGCTGGCCTGCAGCAGGACCGCATCCATGTACCGGAGGTACGGTTCCAGAGGTGCATCGAACTGGCAGTATGCGGCGCAAAGGAAGATTGAGCCAAAGCTCCCTTTAACGACCAGACATACGCCATAGTCTGTGGTGAGGGTCTCCACTGGCATACAGATGGCTTCGTGATGATCCACTAGGATGGCTACCTTCCCTCGCCGGTCGGTGAAAATTCTCATTCCTTCAGGCAGCACATCCATTCCGTCCCGCCGAGATACGGCTCCTGCACCAGCGCCAACATTAACTCTGATCTCCTGAGTCGGACTCCGAGCTCGATGGTCGCAGCTCGTCCTCGGCTACAGTTCGCTTGGATGAAGCTAAACATTAGTACCTCTGTGACGGCAGTTCCGGCAGTCCACCGGGTTTTGGCACTTTGCCGCGGTGTGGCCTTGTTGCCCGCACTGGCGGCAAACATTGTCCTTCTGCCGGCATTCGCTGACCTTATGGTCGAAACCCACGCATCTGTGGCAGGCGTATGTGCGGACCTGTGATCGGCATCGAAATGAAAACCACTTGATGTAAACACGACCTACATCAAGCTTCGCCATCGCCCGGTCGTCTACCTCTAGCGTCACATTTACTGTGGCGCCGTCAGTTACCGACCACGCCTTGGTCACCAGGTGCACGGACTTCTTAAACTGGGACAGAGTCATTCGCTATCGAAGTTATTTTCATGGAGCTCCTTCATAAATTCCTCTGGGTCGATAGCTGTGTCGACGTCATAGACGACGACCTTCGGCTTCTCGGCCGCATTCCGTGCCACATTTAGCCCAACTTCAGCGAAATCTTTGATGCTACCACCTTCTGCAGCTCTCCAACTAAAGGAGTACGAATGATCGCACACCACCCCTGACTCCGAGAGAGGGTGCAACCATCGTTCGCACCTTTTCCGCTATAGCTTTCCCCGATAGCGCAGGGTCGTCGCACTTCACCACCGCTGACCACGTCTCGCGGACCTTGGTGGTCCGCGGGGCAGCGGTGGGTGCAACCTGCTGCATCTGGGGAGCATTGGCGGCCGTATTCTTCAACGGATTCGACGACGGCGGCGGCGGTGGCGGCTAAGAGCTTTTAGCTGGGTCGACCTGGCAGACTGGAATGGACCGCTACATTACAATAAAGCGAAAGCTCAGCCCGGAAAATTCAGATTTGGAAAACAAGCCGAAAAATACACGCGACAACTCTACCTTGATCAAAAATGTAGCCCCTGCAAATACCAACAGATTTGCCTTGCTGGTAGACACCGCTGAGGACGTGCCGCTGGGATCCGTTGATATCGAACCGAAGAAACAAAACCTCCGCCAATATACATCCGCGAGAAGAGCACAAGCGGTTTTGTAAATACTTTGATTGGCCTTATTGGAAAAGATAGCTTTCATATAATTCCCTCGTAAGAGGTACTATCAACGAAATCAAACTTCAGACGAAAACGGAGGACAACTATAGAAAAGTCACAAACTATTTTACCGCACAAAAAATAGGCTTCTACACCTACCAGCTTAAAGCAGCAAGGGCCTGCAAGTAGTCTGAAGGGCATTGAGTCTGATGTTACGCCCGAAGAGATTAATTGAGGCGCTAAAGGAAAAGGGATTTTACGCCAAAAGCGTGTTCAATATCAAAACAGAAACAGGCAGCCCCAACCACTCTTCAAGATTGAGCTTGAACCAGAAAACAAGCTCCTAGAAAAACGAGGTTCACCCAATTTACAAACTCCAGCTCCTTCTGCACCGTAGGATCACGGTAGAAGAGCCGCACAAACGTAACGCTCCTGTACAATGTACAAACTGCCAAGAGTATGGCCCACACGAGGTCGTATTGTACACTTCGCCCGGTGTGCGTAGTCTGTGGAGATCTCCACGACTCCAAACAGTGTCAAACTAAAAAAAAAATGCATGCGAGAAAATGCAATAACTGTGGGGCAACCCCACAGCAAAACTACAGAGGCTGTCCAATCTACAAAGAGCTGAAAATCCGTCTTCACAAAAGAATGAACACGGTGCGGGCAAACCAAGGAACAGCTACGCTGATACCATCAGAGACAAATCCTGAAGTAATTTTCTCGAAAGCAGCAAGTTTCGCTCCCTGGCTACATCCAACACTAACGAGACAACATTTGCAAACGTCTTAAAATCAGGTATGACGCCTCCAACCCAAAATTCCCGAACTCCACATGAAGTGCACACAAAATTAGACACACAACAAAACTATAACCCAGCTGCGCAGCAGGAAACAAAAACTGAAGCTATGATGCAAGCCTTACACAGAGCATGATGGAATTTATGACATTTATGAAGACCACCATTCAAGACATGATGCGTAATCAAAACCTTTTGATACAAATGCTTGTAGCCCAACAATCAAATAAATAATGGCTACCTTACGCATAGCTACGTGAAACGCCAATGGCGTCTCACAGCGCAAACTTGAGCTAGCTCAATTCGTACATGAGAAGCATATCGACGTAATGCTTCTTTCGGAAACTCATCTCACAAGCAAATACAATTTTTCAAATAAGAGACTACCATTTCTACGGTACAAATCACCCCGACGGAAAAGCACACGGTGGCACCGCCATACTCATAAGGAACCGTATGAAGCACCACTTTTACAAAGAATTTGCGGAAAATCATCTTCAGGCCACATCCATCAGCATTCAGCTGGATGACAACACTCTCCTTACACTAGCGGCCGTATACTGCCCCCCCCCCCCCCGTTTCACAGTATTAGAAGCTCAATTCCTGGATTTCTTCCAAGCACTAGGGCCACACTTCATTGCAGCAGGCGACTACAACGCTAAACATACTTACTGGGGATCGCGACTTGTGAACCCAAAAGGAAAACAGGCTTTTATAAGACTATAATAAAAAGCCACTAATAAACTTGACCATGTTTCCCCCGGGAGTCCTACATACTGGCCATCAGACCTCAATAAGCTGCCTGGACCTGATCGACTTCGCAGTTACGAAAAATATTTCCCGCAGTTTGGTTAAAGCTGAATGTCTGCCGGATCTGTCATCTGATCACTCGCCTGTACTAATTCACCTCCGCCGGTACGCAGAAAACGTGAAACCACCATTCAGATTGAGTTCTCACAAAACAAACTGGACTCAGGTATTAAAAAATATATAAGTTCATATAAGCTCAATATTTTCATATTGAGCTAAGCCCAAAAACTCAATACTGAATCTGATATAGAGAGCTGCACGTGTGCATTGCAATCCATCCTTACTGCAGCAGCTCTTACTGCAAAACCCAAAATAACAAATAATACAATTAATTCAAAAAAGACCAACGTACAAATCGAGCAACTCGTCCACGTAAAACGACGCTAACGCCGAGAATGGCAATCTTCCAGATCCCCATACTGCAAAACAAAAGCTAAAAGTAGCCACACGGAAACTGGCCAACGCTCTGAAACAAGAAGAGGACGACGATCAGCGCCGATACATAGAGCAACTCACACCAACAGGCACAAAACAAAAGTCACTGTGGGCGAGCCCACTCAACTCTTCGCCCACCGACTGAAACCGTTTTGCCGATAAGGAATTCCTCAGGTGGCTGGGCCCGTAGTGATGAAGACAGAGCCACCACATTTGCCGCTCACCTACAAAATGTGTTCACGCCAAACCAGGCTACTAGCACATTCGCGCTACCGTCCTATCCCGTAAACCGCCACCAGCAACACACCCCAATTGTGTTTCGTCCTAAAGAAGTAACTAAAATAATCAAAGACAATCTCAGCCCGAAAAAATCCCCCGGCTGCGACCTTATAACACCGGAAATGATCATCCAGCTGCCACATTCTGCAGTTCGCTACATAACCAAGCTCTTTAATGCCATCACCAAACTTGCTTTTTCTTGATACTTTCCACAACGATGGAAGAGGTCGAATATCATAATGATTCCAAAGCCTGGTAAGAACCACACAGTCGCTTCATCTTACAGACCAATAAGTCTACTCTCATGTATTTCGAAACTATTCGAAAAATGCCTGCTGATCCGTCTTAATCAACATCTGATATACCACAATATAATCCCAGCCACCAATTTGGATTTCGCGAAAGCCATGGAACCATTGAACAGGTGAATCGTATTACAACGGAAATAAGAACTGCATTTGAATATCGCGAATACTGTTATAGCAGTATTTTTAGACGTATCCCAAGCCTTCGACAGAGTCTGGCTCGACGGCTGTACCTCATCGACATCGAGAAGTGGCTCTCTGACTGGCGAATAAAAGTAAACGAGCAAAAATGCAAGCACGTGACGTTTACGCTAAACAGACAAGACTGTCCTCCGCTCTTGTTGAACAACATACCACTCCCGAAAGCAGATGAGGTAGCGTACCTAGGAGTACACCTTGACAGAAGACTCACATGGCGCAGGCACATTGAAGCCAAAAAAAACCCAACTTAAACTCAAAGCCAACAAACTTACACTGGCTCATCAACTCTGGTTCTCCGCTCAGCCTAGATCACAAGGTCTTGCTCTACAATTCTATATTGAAACCTATCTCGCAATGCCAGCAACAGCAATATTGACATCATACAGCGAGCACAATCAAAGATTCTGAGAACCATCACTGGGCACCGTGGTACGTTCGGAGTGAAAACATCCAAAGAGACCTAAATATCCCATCAGTTACCAACGCAATCACGGAACTTAAGGAAAAATACCATAGCAAGCTTTACACGCACCCCCAACCACCTAGCGCGAGGTCTAATCCAGCTCAGCAGCCGTTCCCGTCTCCGGCGAAAGGACCTACCAACCCAGCGAATAAATTATTAGCGCCGTTTAATCATAGAACAGTTGGAAAAATAATACAACTGTTCAAAAAATACTTGTTATAGTTAAGATTTTTAAACTTATTGTTAGTTCTTATACAAGAAGATTCAATAAATAAAAAAAAATTCTAAAAAAAAAAAATAAAAGCTGAAGTTAAAATAATAAAGTTGAATTTTAGCGATCTAACCATTCACACGTATTAGGCGGCGCACTGTAATTTACAGGGCGGCCGCTTAGCGTAGGGGTGGTTAGCTGAAAATACATTGAGGAAAATAAACAAGAATCAAACGGGAAAGAATAAATTATAATCCAACGATCCAATCATTCACACGTATTGGGCGGCGCACTGTAATGCACAGGCGGCCGCTTAGCGTAGGAATGGTTGAGATTAAGCATTACTCAATGTTACAAGTCAAGGAGAATACCATAGCAATGACTGTTCGCAATTGGTTGTGAGGCTGTATCGCACAGCCGAACAGCTAGCTTCAGCATGCAGGGTATTATATTATATTAAATAAAGAAAGGAAATAAATAAAATAGATAAAAGAGATTAAATTAAATAAATTAAATTAATGAAATAAATAAACAAATAAATAAAGAAAGAAGAAGCAGGCGACAAATATTATTAAACCCCATTGCGCTAAATTAATTTTGAACCTTAGAAGGAGAAAATTACTCATAATAATTAATTACAGAACTCCATTTCACATACGGATACTCGAGGATCCACCGCACACACTATATACAAGCAATTCGGAATTCAACACGTATCCTTAAGTAAACTACACAACTATAATAAGCACACAGCGATTCACCGCTTTTCACAAAAAACACACTTCTATTAATTTATAAGTCAGAATATTGAGATAAGGTACACAAACGTTAACACTAACACAAACAATACATAGACGTGATAGAACGATGTCGAATCCAACAGAAGGACAGGAGGTTAGGAAAGCCAACGAGCGTACTAGAGGCCATCAAGGTAATAGACCTGGTGGAAATAATTCCGAAATTTGAAGGTGAAGGGGGAAAGTTAGATGGTTTTATAGCAGCTGTAGAACAGGTATTGAGCCTGATTAAGGAGAAGAAAGATCAAATATAGGAGCGATAGCACTTCGAGCTGTCCGAAGCAAGATAGTAGGAGCGGCGGACAGGGTCCTGGATTTGGACGAAGCAGAGTTGAATTGGGATCAGATCAAGAGAATATTGGTCTCCCATTTTAAGGACAAGAGATCAGAGCAGGATTTAATAATGGAGTTGACCAACATTAGAGAAAGGAAGTTGGAAGTGGAGGCCTTGTATACCAAGGTCATGACATTGAAAAAGGCGCTGGTGAGCCTTGTTAAGTCTAGCGGGAATAATATACTGTTGAGAGGAGAAAAAGTTAGATGGTATGAAGAAATGGCACTAAATGCTTTTGTGTCAGCATTAAAGGGCCTAATAGGGGTGACCATTAGAAATATGGAGGGGAGGGAACATAGCAAAAGCTTACAAAATAGCTTGCAGGGAAAAGAACCTGTTAGCCTTGGCGGAACCCAAATCAGATCAGAAAGCACAGGACTCAACGGAGTCAAAAGATAAGGCTACTGAGGAAGTTCAGAAACAAGAGGAGAAAGAGGAGTCCCAACCAAGTGGAACCCATAGTGAAACAGGCGTTTGGTCGCAGTACCGGTGGGGAGGAAACGACCAACCTCCGTTTCCGTTGCCAAATATGAATGGTTGGCCTGGATTTGGGTTCCCATACCCGATGATGGGAAATCCATTTAGGGCAGGCAACTTTAATCAAGGAGAGACCTCCAATTATCAAAGACTGTATCGTAATTTTCAGAATAGGAATTCGAGATGGAATCAAGGACAGGCAAACAGGGACCGACCATGGAACAACTATGGCCTATAATAACAACATGGCAGAGATAGAGGACAGTTAGCAATAGAAGCACCAACGAACACAGAGGGCAGCGGACAGTCAAGAATGTCCAAGAACGTTAATAACTCGAATAACTCAGGACAATCCAGGCAGTCTTACAACTCGTACAGATCCAACAACTCGAACAATTCCAACAATTCAGGTCGATCTTTTTAATGCAAATAACACCTCAGATAGGATGGTAATCAGGCATCGATTAGGGGACAATTGCATAATATCCAAGAGGACGATGCAAATTTTCCCAATCAGCTCGAACAACCCTCAGGATATTTTAGGAAATAGAAAAAACCCATTCAACGTTGCCCCATTTGTTAATCAAGTTAACACAAGCCAACGTACTAGAACAGTTGGCTCAGTGTGCGAAATATGATATAAAAACGTTCAAAAGTGCTGACCCGGCATTGGGCCGGAAACTTGTGCGCAGACGGCAATCACAGCATATTGTGTGGCCGCTGCGATTCTTTTGTTAGCTTTAAGAATCATTTTATATTTCAGTTCGTTTCGAAGCCTCATTGAATAAAGAGCACAAGCTCATATGGAACAACTCCGGCAATAGCCGTTATTCTTTTATTAAATAAAAACTGACTGAGTCCCTAGCCAGCAGTTAAGAAGGGTTAGTCCCCCTTCCATCATAATCTTCTTAATTGGCGCTCAACTAGTGGTAGGAACCACCACCCACCACCACCACCATCACCAACACCGCTCACACAGCGAGAAATTTACGAAATTTACGACAGCGCGCGGGAAAAAGTGAAGGGAATTAGTGATCAAACAAACACACATACACCAGAAAAAAATTATGTGAGTGGAAACCGATGCTAAATGCATTTTAAGTCTACACAGAAACGTAAATTTTTTAAATAAAAAGTTACAAAATATAGTAATAAAATAAATTAATAACCAGCAGGTACACTGAAACATGGTCTCGTGTCAATGGGAATGAAAAAATAATATAATTATTCTTCATAACAGCGCATACGTTTCATTTGTTATTGTTGTTTTTTGTTTCCGTTCGATGTAAGCGCGACATTCGACGCTGCAGTCTTTGTCTTTATTTTTTTTTTTATTTGTCTTTGGTCAACTGCTACCCACACAGGCAGCTTTTGCATACCCAAGTGAATTGGACTGCTCATGCAGCCCACATTCTCACGGTATAGAAATAGTAAACCGTACTCCACAGACTCAGAGTCTGATAACGAAAATCAAGCTTCCCCTCTAAGATACGTAACCGCGAATCCCCCTGAAATGGCGATCGACCCAGAAACAGCTCAAAGCTGTAATACAGGCAATTGTGGCCAATACTTTGGCGGACGAAGCTGCCAGAAATGAACTCGCGCGAAATGAAATGCGTCAGAAAATTCAAGAGCTGGCCAGCCAGTTGGCAACAACACATGTCGCGTCCACCTCAGCAGTGGCCCCCGTTATTAGAACATACGAGCCCATAGACATAACTAATAATTCCCCATGTAGCATGACTTTAGATTGCCGTTAAATATTTGCCTGAATTCTCGGGATCACAGGAATCGTATGTTTCGTGGCGACAAGCGGCGATTGCTGCGTATCGCATATTCAAAGATTTCAACGGCACCTCTCGCCATTACGAGGCAGTGACAATTATTAGGAACAAAGTTAGGGGCGCGGCCAATAACGTTTTATCCTCGTTTGGCACTGTACTGTATTTCGATGCTATTATAAATCGGCTCGATTTCACTTACAGTGACAAGCGTCCAATGCATGTCATTGAACAGGACATGAGTACTTTAAGACAGGGGAACAACATGACCCTGTTACAATATTATGATGAGGTCGAGAAAAAACTCAGCCTACTCACAGATAAAGCTCATATGTCCCACGAGCCATCGGTGGCAAAAATATTGTGCCGAAAAGTTCCGAGAGGACGCCTTGCGTATTTTCATCTCGGGACTTAAACGTAACCTCACTGATGTGCTTTTCGCGGCAAAGCCGAAAGACATGCCGTCAGCTTTGGCCTTAGCACAAGAAGTGGAATCTAACCACGAGAGGTACGTTTTTGCAGCCAGTTTTGCAAAAAGTCAAGAAGACAAAGATCGCAAACCTGCTGCGACCACCGTGACCTACAACATTATAACACCAAAAACCCATTTTTTAGTAGGCAGCATAAGGCCACAGGTGCACGCCGACCCGCAAAGTGCAAAAAATTACAAAGGAAACGGCACACCAGAGCCTATGGAGGTCGATCCATCATTTTCTAAATTGCTGCAGCAGACCCAGGCAAATGCCTACCAGAACAGAAGACCAGCCACCTCTGAGCGCACAGGCGCTGTGAGGAAACAACAAAAAATTAACTTCTTTATGCAGAATGCGGAAGAAAACACAGGAGCATATGCAGCCGCCGGCTCCAAAGCGGCATCGAAAATAGACGACGATGCCATTGCCGAGAATGATTCTGACTACGTCAATTTTCTATGAGAAATCCCTGTTACCCGTCATCAGACGACGAGTAGCGGGGGTACCAATGAATTTCCTTTTAGACACCGGCGCGTCAAAAAATTTCATCCGACCTCGCAAAGAGCTAAAGAATATCCGCCCGGTGAACTCCCCTTTCAAAATTCACTCAATCCACGGCACCACCGCCGTTACAAAAAAATGCTTCGTCTCAATTTTTGATTTAAAAGCGACCTTTTCATTCTACCAGACCTTACAACATTCGACGGGATAATCGGGGCCGATCTGTTAACACAGGCCGGTGCATCACTTTGCCTTGCTTCCGCCCAACTCAAGTGGGGTAAGGAAGTTGAGAAGATTTCATTCCATAAATGCACCGACGTCAACTCACTAACTTGGAGTGCACAGATGCACCACCCTTGGCGAAGAAGGCATTTCTGGGATGTTAAGGAGCCGAAAAGACGCCTTCGCAGATCCCAACGAGGCCCTGCCATATAACACATCGGTAGTGGCCACGATAAGGACGACTAGTGAAGAGCCCATTTACGCAAAATTATATCCATACCCAATGGGAGGCAGCAGATTCGTCAACAACGAAATCCAAGACCTGCTTAAAAATGGCATAATTCAGAAGTCGGTGTCTCCTATAACAACCCAATATGGTGGTTGATAAAAAAGGAACCGACGAGGCCGGCAATCAAAATAGACGATTGGTCATAGAGTTCGTAAACTAAACGAAAAGAACTATCCCAGACAAATACCCGATGCCAGATATCTCCATGATACTGGGCAACTTGGGCAAGGCCAATTCTTTACGACACTGGACCTCAAGTCCGGGTATCACCAGATCGTCTAGGCGGAAAATGACCGCGAAAAAACTTCCTTCTCCGTAAACGGAGGGAAGTACGAATTCAAGAGACTTCCCTTTGGCTTGAGAAATGCTGCCAGCATCTTCCAGAGAGCCATTGATGACATTCTCAGAGAACAAATCGGCAAGACTTGCTATGTCTACGTCGACGATGTAATAATCTTCTCAGAAAATGAGAATGCTCATGTCAAGCACGTGGATTGGGTTTTAAAAACCATAAGCGATGCAAATATGAGAGTCTCAGTAAAAAAGTCAAGTTTTTTTAAAAAAGCGTTAACTTTCTCGGCTTTATAGTCACCAGCGATGGCACTACCACGACCCAGAGAAGGTCAGGGCCATAAAAGAGTTCCCTGAACCAAAAACAGTATTTGATTAGGTCCTAGGTCGCGAGCTATTACAGACGCTTCATTAAGGACTTTGCGGCCATAGCGCCTATTTCCGATATCTTAAAGGGCGAAAATGGAAGTGTAAGCAGACATAGGTCGCGACACATCCAAGTACAATTCGATGAGGCGCAAAAAAAATCTTTTGAAAAACTGCGGAACATTTTGGCATCCGAAGATGTTATGCTTAGATACCCGGATTACAAGAAGCCATTCCATCTAACGACGGATGCTTCAGCCTACGGTATTGGCGCAGTTCTTTCACAAGAGAACCGTCCTATTACAATGATCTCGAGGACATTGAAGGATAGGGAAATGAACTACGCCACAAACGAAAGGGAATTATTAGCCATCGTTTGGGCGTTGGCCAAGCTGCGACACTATTTATATGCGGTGAAAGATATAACTATCTTCACCGATCATCAGCCATTGTCATTCTCGGTAACAGATTCTAACCCTAACGCGAAAATTAAAAGGTGGAAGGGTCGCATCGAGGAAACGGGTGCGAAGGTAGTCTATAAACCGGGAAAAGAAAATTAGTTTGCTGATGCCCTATCTAGGCAGCAAATTAATGCCATAGAAGAACAGGACACAGAATCATGCGTTGCGACCATTCACAGTGAGATTTCCCTCACTCACACCATAGAAACAACGGATAAGCCCCTAAACGCTTCCAGAACCAACTAGTTCTTGAAGAGGCCCGCTTTCCGCTGAAACGCTCTTTCGTTCTCTTTAAAGACAAGAAACGACATTCGATCAACTTCACCGATAGGGAGTCATTACTCAATGACCTTGCGGATACAATAGTCCCCAGGGGCGTAAACGCCCTCCATTGCGATTTGCACACGCTAGCAACGGTACAGGACGAATTAGTCCGAGATTCCCGACTACAAAATTCTGGCACTGCAAAAACCGTGTTACAGACATTTTTGGGGTCGAGGAAAGAAGGGAAATCATATTAGCAGAACACAATAGGGCCCACCGGTCGGCCCAGGAAAATGTGAAACAAGTTCTCACAGAGTACTACTTCCCAAAAATGGCCAAACTGGCCAATGAAATTGTCCAAAACTGCAAAACATGCGCGAAAGCCAAATATGATAGGCGTCCGAAGAAACAAGAGATTGGTGAGTCACCGATTCCCTCTCATATAGGAGAGATGCTACACATAGACATTTTCTCGACGGATAAAAAAATATTTTCTCACTTGCATTGACAAGTTTTCGAAATTCGCCGTCGTACAGCACGTGCCGTCAAGAACAATTGAGGATTTGAAACCGGCCTTGTTACAGGTCATGAATTTCTTCCAAAGGCCAAAGTGATTTACTGCGACAACGAACCATCGTTAAAATCGCACACGATCACGGCCATGCTAGACAACCATTTCGGCGTCAGCATCACCAATGCGCCACCCCTTCACAGTGTATCAAACGGGCAAGTGGAGCGTTTTCACAGCACTCTACTGGAGCTCGCCAGGTGCCTAAAAATTGACAAGGGCTTAAGTGATACCGTGGAAATAATCTTGGTAGCCACTACCAGATATAACAAATCAATCCATTCGGTCACGATAAGAGGCCAGTCGACGTAATACAAGAATACACGGACGGCACACAAGAACGGATTGCTGACAAAATTAAGAGGGCCCAGGACGCGCTAAGGTCTAGGGAGAATGCTTCTCGACAAAACAAAGTCTTCGAAGTGGGCGAAAAGGTTTTGGTCAAACTAACAGAAGGCTTGGCAATAAACTGATTTGTATCGGCATCACCTTTCTACGGTTCATCGGAGCGCGTAGATCTGCAATCCAACTAAACGGGATGATCGCTGAGTTAGGACCAACCGAGGACGGCCGGAATCTTGAAGGGGTAGTAGTAGCGAAATATGATATAAAAAACGTCAAAAGTGCTGACCCGGCATTGGGCCGGAAACTTGTGCGCAGACGGCAATCACAGCATATTTGTGTGGCCGCTGCGATTCTTTTGTTAGCTTTAAGAATCATTTTATATTTCAGTTCGTTTCGAAGCCTCATTGAATAAAGAGCACAAGCTCATATGAGAACAACTCCGGCA
Organism: Drosophila mauritiana; assembly: GCF_004382145.1. NCBI lineage: Eukaryota > Metazoa > Arthropoda > Insecta > Diptera > Drosophilidae > Drosophila > Drosophila mauritiana. The sequence continues at coordinate 24,441 of NC_046670.1, forward strand.
ATAGCCGTTATTCTTTTATTAAAATAAAACTGACTGAGTCCCTAGGCCAGCAGTTAAGAAGGGTAGTCCCCCTTCCATCATAATCTTCTTAATTTACAAATTACCCCCGAAAGATCAATAAAACTATTGATCGATACAGGATCAACCTTTTCGTTATTCGGCCAGAGTTGGTACATCCCCAGTACATAAGGAAATTGAAAGACCCAATAACCATTAAAACTATTGCACATTTACATGAGGTTGAGAGGGAAGCATTCTTACCAATGTTCACGGAGTTAGGTGGAATTGGTAAAATGAGAGTGCTCCTTTTTAAATTTCACAACGTCTTTGAGGGACTGATCGGAATGGATATGCTACACCAGTTGAAGGCAGTTATTGATATGCAGAAATGATGGTTCGAGGTAGAAAGGGTGAAACAGAAAATTCACTTCGAAACCTACAAACCATCAGAACGGTATTCAATAAAGGCCGGGTCAAAAAGAGTCATATCTATTCCGGTGCGGCTGGAAGACGGAGATTTCGTAATTAAAGAACCATAGTAAAAAAGAATATGGAAATATCAGAGGGAATCTATAGGGCAGTGTCGTGGTAAAGCTGGATGGAGGTCACGAATTATGCAGATTCGGACCAGGAATTATTTTTAGAAGAAGATGTTGTAGAATTCAAAACTAATCAACATTTTTGAATTAAACACGATAGAGCAAGAAAGGAACAATAGGACTAGCATTCCGTTTGACAAAATCAGGACAGATCATTTAAACAAAGAGGAACTTGGAGAGCTTCGCAGAATTGTAGGAAGTATCTGAGTATATTCCACAAGGAAGGGGACAACTCTATTTATTTATTTATTTATTTATTTATTTATTTTCTATATTTTACAAACGTGGTCAAACACCAAATAAGAACAAAAGATGATATTCCCATTTATGCCAGGCCTTATAGATATGCGTTTAAGGAAAGGCAGGAGGTGAGAAGACAGTTGGAGAAGTTATTAGACCAAAAGATAATAAGACATAGCCATATGTCCGAATGCCATTCGGCTTAAACAATGCTCCCGCAACCTTTCAGAGATTGATGAATAACATCTTTGGAGAGTTGCTGGGTGAATGTTGTCTCATTTATATGGACGACATCATGGTGTTCTCAGCGTCCTTGCAGGAACACATTACGGACTTAGAAATGTTTCAAAAAGCTTACGGAAGCTAAATTTTAAACTGCAGTTAGATAAGACGGAATTTCTGAGAACAGAGGTAGAATACTTAGGAAATGTGGTGACCCCACAAGGGATCAAACCAAACCCGGGAAAGATTAAAGCAATTAAGAAATTCACCGTCCCGAGGACGAGGAAGCAGATAAAATCCTTCCTAGGGTTATTAGGTTACTACAGAAAGTTCATTAAGGACTTCGCAGCAATAACGAAACCTCTCAGTAAACAACTTAAAGGGAAAAGGCAGTACAGGTAGACGAGGAATACTCAGAAGCATTTGAGGTGTGCAAAACCCTCCTATGCAATGACCCAATTTTACAGTTTCCCGATTTCGAAAAGCCATTCATCCTGACCACGGATGCAAGTAATTATGCTATTGGAGCGGTCCTATCACAGGGAAACCTGGGAACGGACAGACCAATAGCATACGCAAGTAGAACCCTGTCAACATCCGAAATAAACTACGCCACGATAGAGAAAGAAATGCTTGCCATTATTTGGTCGATAAAACATTTCAGACACTACCTGTTCGGCACTAAGTTCAAAATAGTGACGGATCATAGGCCATTAACCTGGCTAATGAGCATTAAAGAGCCCGATTCTAAACTTGTAAGATGGAGACTCCAGATGTTGGAATATGACTATGAAATAGTATACAAAAAGGGTTCCTTGAACGTAGTGGCGGACGCACTGAGCAGAATCCAACCGGAGCTTAACGTATTGGAAAACGCCTCGGAAGTGGCAACAAATGGCGAGACGATACACTCCGCGGGGGAAGATTTGCAGTTGGG